>NC_092224.1:1774879-1844879 GCF_036320965.1 Panulirus ornatus | reverse complement strand
CAAAGATTCTGCCTGTTTGGGGTTACAGCTTTGGTGAGTCTGCATCACTAAGAGCACAATTTCTTCAAAGATCTCACTCCAAAGGAGTCTACATTTCCCTTCTACTGATAGTGGTCCAGCATTGGGCTGCATGAGTCTTTATAAAGGTTTTGGGTAACACTAGGACTCTCATAAAAATTAGTCCAGGGATAATTGTAACAAGAGGAAAAAAAAAATTTTTTCACAACCTATGCAGCTCAATTTAATGCACCAATGGAAAATCAAGAAACATATATCTATCTGTAACTTTATAAATATCAACAGTTCCTGTAATACAAGAAAATACATGAATGAATTCTACAGAATTTAACACAGTTATGGATACGCTTTTCAACATGTCTAAATTTGGAAAAACCTTGTATTTCATAATTGGCTTAATGGAGTAAGAAATCTCTATGTACAAATTAACTTATCTTTAAACATTATAAACCAAATACATTACAAAATAATTTCCTTCTTGTTCCTGTTGAATGCATTAAACAAGGTCAGATATTGCTTGTACTTTCATCAGTATTTATGTTTATTTAACTTACCTGCAGACCACCCCGATGAAGCCAATAGCTGGACAGCAAAACAACAAACAATAAAAAAGATCAGAAATAGGTTGTCATCTGCTCTGCATCCTTGCAACACAAACACTTCTTATAACAGTTAACAGTGTGGGCACTGGC
This sequence comes from Panulirus ornatus, assembly GCF_036320965.1. NCBI lineage: Eukaryota > Metazoa > Arthropoda > Malacostraca > Decapoda > Palinuridae > Panulirus > Panulirus ornatus. Next base: position 1,844,169 of record NC_092224.1, on the reverse strand, counting down.
CCAAATCTAATTACTCTAATTCTGACAAGATGCCAAAGTAAGAGGTTAAACTGTATGCAGCAAAAACTGATTTCAGATGAAACTCAAAGACTTTCAGCTTTACAGTGGAATGCTTTGGTTGGGCAACTGACTCAAATAAGGCATTATCATTCTGTAAGAATAAAAAAAAAAATATGTGAGCAAAGAGCCAGGGACTGACAAACCAATCCAAGAGGGACAGCACGCTACGCACACTACGGGGTTCATCGCTTACCCATTCCACTCCCGTTGGCAATCTCCATACCTGGAAAACACACTTCCAGTCATGCTTGGGGTACCACAGAGGATGCTAGTTGACTGAGGTACGAATTCTATATTAGCACTTATGTGATTCTGAGGCATTTATAAGGAAAAGTTTAAAGATCCCATTTGATGACACCTGCATGCAGTCTCACAGGCTAAAGTGCATAAAGAAGATAAAGTGCAGTTTCAGAATTCGGACCTGTTTAAGAAGAGATGAAATATGGACGTACTGTACATACTGTTAAATAGTAAAATGATAAGGAATCATCTCTAAAAGATCTTCAGGATCATGAAATATGTCTTCACAAATGTCCACATTTCATCACAGCATTTACAAAACAGAAAGAAACTAAAGGGCCTGTGATGTTCTAATGTGTACTTTGTTCCTAATTTTGAAAAAATGATTCTAAAGAGAATCATTTTTCAACTGTTTTTACAATGATACTTAGCACTATTAACCTGTGAACAATAGGCAATCTTAACACATAATATGGTATCCGAATGACTGCATCATTTAATTCCAACCCATATTGAGTAGAGATGTTAAAAAACAACACTGACCTCCAAGTATTGAAAAAATAAGAATGTGTAAATACTCAAAATCAATTCCTTAACAAAATCTAACTTTTAGAGTATTATGCTTGTTAAAAATACAACTGCAAGTTTAATGAGTCTTGTATTGCCATATGCCATGAAAAAATAACTGCCATAATCAACTTATTAAAAATATCTTTTCACCAACACTTCCTTTAAGAACACAAAAAATTATTGATGTCCTACATTTTCCCTCAGTACCATGCATCATCAGTAGTATCAAAAGAAGGCTACAGCATCCTCAAAATAATACACCTATAATATTATTAAACATATCTTTGAATTTGAGTACAGAGGCCTCTTGGCAACCATAAAGGTTATCTTCCTTTAAGACCCCTAAGGTTGGCAAATCCACACTTGGGAAAGTTCTGGGCTTAAGGGAAACAAGTGATAAGGGGAAAAGACCCTACCCTTGAGAGACATACCTTAAGTCCTATAATCAACACTTCATGGTTAAAAATTAAGCAAGCTATACTTCAAAAGCAACACTAGGATTACTCTTAGAGGCCATATCTAGGGGCAAAAAGCAGCAGACAAGTTTGAAGTTATGAAAAGGCTAGGCAGTACACATTAAGTTCCTCATGTGACAAGAATTACAATAAAAACAATTGATGTAGGTAGAGCATGGGCAATAAGCTTGGGTGATGTGATCATTTCACTTCATACTGCTGTGTGCATCCTGACCGTATCATCATGCTGGATCCAACTGGGCTGGGCTAAAGGTAGCCTATGGCCAACATAACACTCATCCAGTGAGCAGAAAAAAATATCACAAACACTCAAAACTTTATGCAGTGGTTGGTAAAATGGTATACTATGTTGTTTCAGTGTGCATACTGAAAACCAAGGTTGGTGATATCATGGTAAGCAAGGGACCACTGTACACAATTTACAATCACTTGATTACTTCACCTCTTTTCTAACACTGTGCATCACTTCTGTCAAATGAAAGAAAAAAAGCTTTTCTATTATCAAGCTGGGCAAGCAAGGAGTTTGCATTAACATATAATTAATTCTGACTGAATATCTGGCATTTACAATTGATCCTAGACTGAAAATCAGGGAGATGAACATAATAATTACATATACAGAAAATATCTGAGAGTCACCTGTCATTATGTTCAGTGAATGGCATTGAGTTTCCTTGTTATGTCAACATTCATATGTGTTAAATCAAATGTGCACATGGCATACCAAGAAGTGATTCATATGGATCATCAGCCCTTAAACTGCAGTTTATGTCAGTTGATGTACAATATTGGGCACTGGTTTATATCAATTGACACCTGGTAAAAAGGTTTACTTATATTCAGCAGCACACTTTCTATAATTATGATAAGTGAGATTTACAATGAATTAATTGCATTTATCAGTATCTAAAATACAGGTAGTAAATGTCAAATGTAAAAGTGTATCAATATAATATACTCTTTCTGTAATAAAGAAAAATGGACAGGTAAGTCTATCTATATTTCTGTCACCTGTTCCCAATTGGAACTCCTTCAAGGTGGTGACCAAGGAAACAATGTCTCCATAATTAGTGAATTACAGTGCTATTTCTTAGCCTTTAGTGCCTTACCCATAATAGGCCACTGGCAGAGGGCAACTCTAGCACAGTCTTTACAGGGGCTCCTACCTGATGCTCCTACTGACTATTTCTACCTAATGCTGCTGCCTAATGTTCCTCGCTACTATTTCAATCTAATGTTTCTATTTAGTGCTCCTGCCTAAATGTTCCTACCTACAACTTCTATCTATTGCTCCTAACATTCTGCCAAAAGGCAGGGCTAATGCATGGTGCTCTCTGCATGAAAATCTAGTTACGAAGAATGGCTGTGTGAGTTAAGTTTTATCAAGTATCATGTATGAGGAGAAATTGTATATTTGACAGAATGCCAGTAGTCAATATGAGGGTGAGACAGAAAGGAAAGACAACGACCTGGATTAGTTGTCAAAAGTACATATGTATATATTTTTTCAGGTGAGAAACTTCAGAAGTTGGTCACTGAGTTTGCTAAAGTGTGTGAAAGAAGAAAGCTGAGACAATGTGAATAAGAGCAGCAAGGTTATATATTATATCATATACTTTGTTGCTGTCTCCCGTGTTAGCGAGGTAGCGCAAGGAAACAGAGAAAAGAATGGCCCATGTACATAAACGCCCACACACGCACATATACATACCTATACATTTCAATGTATACATACATATACATACACAGACATATACATATATACACATGTTCATATTCATACTTGCTGCCTTCATCCATTCCCATCGCCACCCCGCCACACATGAAATGGTACCCCCTTCCCCCGTGCGCGCACACGAGGTAGCACTAGGAAAAGACAACAAAGTCCACATACACATGTATATACATATACGCCCACACACGCTTATGTACATAACTATACATTTCAACGTATACATACATATACATATACAAACATATACATATATACACATGCACATATTCACACTAGCTGTCTTCATCCATTCCCATCCCGACACACTTAAAATGGCACATCCCTTCCCCCAACTGCATGTGAGGTAGCGCCAGGAAAAACAACAAAGGCCACATTTGTTCACTCTGTCTTTAGTTGTCATGTGTAATGTTCCGAAACCACAGCTCCCTTTCCACATCCAGGCTCCACAAAACCTTCCATGTTGTACCCCAGACACTTCACATGCCCTGGTTCAATCCATTGACAGCACGTCGACCCCAGTACACCACATCGTTCCAATTCATTCTATTCCCCACGCGTCTTTCACCCTCCTGTATGTTCAGGCTCCAAAAGTTCAAAATCTTTTCACTCCATCCTTCCACCTCCAATTTGGTCTCCCACTTCTTGTTCCCTCCACAACTGACACATATATCCTCTTTGTCAATCTTCCCTCACTCGTTCTCTCCATGTGACCAAACCATTTTAATACACCATCTTTTGCTCTCTCAACCACACTCTTTTTATTACCACAAATCTCTCTTACCCTTTCATTACTTACTCAATCAAACCACCTCACACCATATATTATCCTCAAACATTTCATTTCCAACACATCCACCCTCCTCAGTACAACCCTATCTATAGCCCATGCCTTGCAACCATATAACATTGTTGAAATCACTATTCCTTCAAACATGCCAATTTTTGCTCTCCGAGATAAAATCTCACCTTTTACAAATTCTTCAATGCTCCCAGAACCTTCGCCCCCTCCCCCGCCCAGTGACTTACTTCCACTTCCATGGTTCCACTTACTGCTAAGTCCACTCCCAGATATCTAAAACACTTCACTTCCTCCAATTTTTCTCCATTCAAACTTACCTCCCAATTGACTTGTCCCTCAAACCTACTGAAACAAATAACCTTGCTCTTATTCACATTTACTCTCAACTTTCTTCTTTCACACACTTTATGAAACTCAAGTCACCAACTTCTGCAGTTTCTCACCTGAATCAGCCACCAGAGCAGTATCATCAATGAACAAAAACTGACTCACTTCCCAAGCCCTCGTATCCAGAACAGACTGCATATATGCCCCTCTCCCCAAAACCCTTGCATTCACCTCCCTAACAACCCCATCCATAAACAAATTAAACAGCCATGGAGACATCATGCACCCCTGCCGCAAACCGACATTCACAGGGAACCAATCACTTTTCTCTCTTCCTACTCGTACACATGCCTTACATCCTTGATAAAAACTTTTCACTGTTTCTAGCAACTTACCTCCAACACCATATAAACTTTATACCTTCCTCAAAGCATCTCTATCAACTCTATCATATGCCTTCTCCAGATCCATAAGTGCTATATACAAATCCATTTGCTTTTCTAAGTATTTCTCACATACATTCTTCAAAGCAAACACCTGATCCACACATCCTCTACGACTTCTGAAACCACTCTGCTTTTCCCCAATCTGATGCTCCATACATGCCTTTACCCTCTCAATCAATACCCTCCCATATAATTTCCCAATAATACTCAACAAACTTATACCTCTGTAAATTGCCTTTGTACCATGGCACCATGCATGCATTCTGCCAATCCTCAGGCACTTCACCATGAACCATACATACACTGAATGTCCTTACCAACAAGTCAAAAACACAGTTACCCCCTTTCGTAATAAATTCCATTGCAATACCAACCAATCCCACTGCCTTGCCAGCTTTCATCTTCTGCAATGCTTTCACTACCTCTAATCTGTTCACCAAACCATTCTCCCTGACCCTCTCACTTTGCACATCACCTCAACCAAGACACCCTCTATCTGCCACTCTATCATCAAACACATTCAACAAAACTTCAAAATACTGACTCAATCTCCTTCTCACTTCACCACTACTTGTTATTAGCTCCACCTTAACCCCCTACACCAATGTTCCCATTTGTATTTACCTCCTTCCTAAACATCTCATTTCTCCTCTTTTCATATATATATATATATATATATATATATATATATATATATATATATATATATATATATATACATACATATATATATATATATATATATATATATATATATATATATATATATATATATATATATATATATATATATATTTATTTTTTTTTTTATTTATTATACTTTGTCGCTGTCTCCCGCGTTTGCGAGGTAGCGCAAGGAAACAGACGAAAGAAATGGCCCAACCCACCCCATACACATGTATATACATACGTCCACACACGCAAATATACATACCTACACAGCTTTCCATGGTTTACCCCAGACGCTTCACATGCCTTGCTTCAATCCACTGACAGCACGTCAACCCCGGTATACCACATCGCTCCAATTCACTCTATTTCTTGCCCTCCTTTCACTCTCCTGCATGTTCAGGCCCCGATCACAGAAAATCTTTTTCACTCCATCTTTCCACCTCCAATTTGGTCTCCCTCTTCTCCTCGTTCCCTCCACCTCCGACACATATATCCTCTTGGTCAATCTTTCCTCACTCATTCTCTCCATGTGACCAAACCATTTCAAAACACCCTCTTCTGCTCTCTCAACCATGCTCTTTTTATTTCCACACATCTCTCTTACCCTTACGTTACTTACTCGATCAAACCACCTCACACCACACATTGTCCTCAAACATCTCATTTCCAGCACATCCATCCTCCTGCGCACAACTCTATCCATAGTCCACGCCTCGCAACCATACAACATTGTTAGAACCACTATTCCTTCAAACATACCCATTTTTGCTTTCCGAGATAATGTTCTCGACTTCCACACATTCTTCAAGGCTCCCAGAATTTTCGCCCCCTCCCCCACCCTATGATCCACTTCCGCTTCCATGGTTCCATCCGCTGCCAGATCCACTCCCAGATATCTAAAACACTTCACTTCCTCCAGTTTTTCTCCATTCAAACTCACCTCCCAAATGACTTGACCCTCAACCCTACTGTACCTAATAACCTTGCTCTTATTCACATTTACTCTTAACTTTCTTCTTTCACACACTTTACCAAACTCAGTCACCAGCTTCTGCAGTTTCTCACATGAATCAGCCACCAGCGCTGTATCATCAGCGAACAACAACTGACTCACTTCCCAAGCTCTCTCATCCCCAACAGACTTCATATTTGCCCCTCTTTCCAAAACTCTTGCATTCACCTCCCTAACAACCCCATCCATAAACAAATTAAACAACCATGGAGACATCACACACCCCTGCCGCAAACCTACATTCACTGAGAACCAATTACTTTCCTCTCTTCCTACACGTACACATGCCTTACATCCTAGATAAAAACTTTTCACTGCTTCTAACAACTTGCCTCCCACACCATATATTCTTAATACCTTCCACAGAGCATCTCTATCAACTCTATCATATGCCTTCTCCAGATCCATAAATGCTACATACAATTCCATTTGCTTTTCTAAGTATTTCTCACATACATTCTTCAAAGCAAACACCTGATCCACACATCCTCTACCACTTCTGAAACCACACTGCTCTTCCCCAATCTGATGCTCTGTACATGCCTTCACCCTCTCAATCAATACCCTCCCATATAATTTGCCAGGAATACTCAACAAACTTTTTTTTTTTTTTTTTTTTTTTTTTTTTTTTTTTTTTTTTTTTATACTTTGTCGCTGTCTCCCGCGTTTGCGAGGCAGCGCAAGGAAACAGACGAAAGAAATGGCCCAACCCCCCCCCATACACATGTACATACACACGTCCACACACGCAAATATACATACCTACACAGCTTTCCATGGTTTACCCCAGACGCTTCACATGCCTTGATTCACTCCACTGACAGCACGTCAACCCCTGTATACCACATCGCTCCAATTCACTCTATTCCTTGCCCTCCTTTCACCCTCCTGCATGTTCAGGCCCCGATCACACAAAATCTTTTTCACTCCATCTTTCCACCTCCAATTTGGTCTCCCTCTTCTCCTCGTTCCCTCCACCTCCGACACATATATCCTCTTGGTCAATCTTTCCTCACTCATTCTCTCCATGTGCCCAAACCATTTCAAAACACCCTCTTCTGCTCTCTCAACCACGCTCTTTTTATTTCCACACATCTCTCTTACCCTTACGTTACTTACTCGATCAAACCACCTCACACCACACATTGTCCTCAAACATCTCATTTCCAGCACATCCATCCTCCTGCGCACAACTCTATCCATAGCCCACGCCTCGCAACCATACAACATTGTTGGAACCACTATTCCTTCAAACATACCCATTTTTGCTTTCCGAGATAATGTTCTCGACTTCCACACATTTTTCAAGGCTCCCAAAATTTTCGCCCCCTCCCCCACCCTATGATCCACTTCCGCTTCCATGGTTCCATCCGCTGACAGATCCACTCCCAGATATCTAAAACACTTCACTTCCTCCAGTTTTTCTCCATTCAAACTCACCTCCCAATTGACTTGACCCTCAACCCTACTGTACCTAATAACCTTGCTCTTATTCACATTTACTCTTAACTTTCTTCTTCCACACACTTTACCAAACTCAGTCACCAGCTTCTGCAGTTTCTCACATGAATCAGCCACCAGCGCTGTATCATCAGCGAACAACAACTGACTCACTTCCCAAGTTCTCTCATCCCCAACAAACTTATACCTCTGTAATTTGAGCACTCACTCTTACCCCCTTTGCCTTTGTACAATGGCACTATGCACGCATTCCGCCAATCCTCAAGCACCTCACCATGAGTCATACATACATTAAATAACCTTACCAACCAGTCAACAATACAGTCACCCCCTTTTTTAATAAATTCCACTGCAATACCATCCAAACCTGCTGCCTTGCCGGCTTTCATCTTCCACAAAGCTTTTACTACCTCTTCTCTGTTTACCAACTCATTTTCCCTAACCCTCGCACTTTGCACACCACCTCGACCAAAACACCCTATATCTGCCACTCTATCATCAAACACATTCAACAAACCTTCAAAATACTCACTCCATCTCCTTCTCACATCACCACTACTTGTTATCACCTCCCCATTTGCGCCCTTCACTGAAGTTCCCATTTGCTCCCTTGTCTTACGCACTTTATTTACCTCCTTCCAGAACATCTTTTTATTCTCCCTAAAATTTAATGATACTCTCTCACCCCAACTCTCATTTGCCCTTTTTTTCACCTCTTGCACCTTTCTCTTGACCTCCTGTCTCTTTCTTTTATACGTCTCCCACTCAATATCATTTTTTCCCTGCAAAAATCGTCCAAATGCCTCTCTCTTCTCTTTCACTAATACTCTTACTTCTTCATCCCACCACTCACTACCCTTTCTAATCAACCCACCTCCCACTCTTCTCATGCCACAAGCATTTTTTGCGCAATCCATCACTGATTTCCTAAATACATCCCATTCCTCCCCCACTCCCCTTACTTCCATTGTTCTCACCTTTTTCCATTCTGTACCCAGTCTCTCCTGGTACTTCCTCACACAAGTCTCCTTCCCAAGCTCACTTACTCTCACCACTCTCTTCACCCCAACATTCTCCCTTCTTTTCTGAAAACCCCTACAAATCTTTACCTTCGCCTCCACAAGATAATGATCAGACATCCCTCCAGTTGCACCTCTCAGCACATTAACATCCAAAAGTCTCTCTTTCGCGCGCCTGTCAATTAACACGTAATCCAATAACGCTCTCTGGCCATCTCTCCTACTTACATAAGTATACTTATGTATATCTCGCATTTTAAACCAGGTATTCCCAATCATCAGTCCTTTTTCAGCACATAAATCTACAAGCTCTTCACCATTTCCATTTACAACACTGAACACCCCATGTATACCAATTATTCCCTCAACTGCCACATTACTCACCTTTGAATTCAAATCACCCAACACTATAACCCGGTCTCGTGCATCAAAACCACTAACACACTCATTCAGCTGCTCCCAAAACACTTGCCTCTCATGATCTTTCTTCTCATGCCCAGGTGTATATGCACCAATAATCACCCATCTCTCTCCATCAACTTTCAGTTTTACCCATATTAATCGAGAATTTACTTTCTTACATTCTATCACATACTTCCACAACTCCTGTTTCAGGAGTATTGCTACTCCTTCCCTTGCTCTTGTCCTCTCACTAACCCCTGACTTTACTCCCAAGACATTCCCAAACCACTCTTCCCCTTTACCCTTGAGCTTCGTTTCACTCAGAGCCAAAACATCCAGGTTCCTTTCCTCAAACATACTACCTATCTCTCCTTTTTTCACATCTTGGTTACATCCACACACATTTAGGCACCCTAATCTGAGCCTTCGAGGAGGATGAGCACTCCCCGCGTGACTCCTTCTTCTGTTTCCCATTTTAGAAAGTTAAAAAAAAAATACAAGGAGGGGAGGATTTCTGGCCCCCCGCTCCCGTCCCCTCTAGTCGCTTTCTACGACACGCGAGGAATGCGTAGGAAGTATTCTTTCACCCCTATCCCCAGGGATAATATACATATATATATATACACATACACGCTGTGTGTGTATATATATATCTTTTTCTTTTCTTTCAAACTATTCACCATTTCCCGCATTAGCGAGGTAGCGTTAAGAACAGAGGACTGGGCCTTTGAGGGAATACCCTCACCTGGCCCAATTCTCTGTTCCTTCTTTTGGAAAATTAAATTTTTTTTTTTTTTTTTTTTTTGCCGCTGTCTCCCACGTTTGCGAGGTAGTGCAAGGAAACAGACGAAAGAAATGGCCCAACCCACCCCCATACACATGTATATACATACGTCCACACACGCAAAATATACATACCTACAAAGCTTTCCATGGTTTACCCCAGACGCTTCACATGTGCCGATTCAATCCACTGACAGCACGTCAACCCCGGTATACCACATCGCTCCAATTCACTCTATTCCTTGCCCTCCTTTCACCCTCCTGCATGTTCAGGCCCCGATCACACAAAATCTTTTTCACTCCATCTTTCCACCTCCAATTTGGTCTCCCTCTTCTCCTCGTTCCCTCCACCTCCGACACATATATCCTCTTGGTCAATCTTTCCTCACTCATTCTGTCCATGTGCCCAAACCATTTCAAAACACCCTCTTTTGCTCTCTCAACCACGCTCTTTTTATTTCCACACATCTCTCTTACCCTTATGTTACTTACTCGATCAAACCACCTCACACCACACATTGTCCTCAAACATCTCATTTCCAGCACATCCATCCTCCTGCGCACAACTCTATCCATAGCCCACGCCTTGCAACCATACAACATTGTTGGAACCACTATTCCTTCAAACATACTCATTTTTGCTTTCCGAGATAATGTTCTCGACTTCCACACATTCTTCAAGGCTCCCAGAATTTTCGCCCCCTCCCCCACCCTATGATCCACTTCCGCTTCCATGGTTCCATCCGCTGCCAGATCCACTCACAGATATCTAAAACACTTCACTTCCTCCAGTTTTTCTCCACTCAAACTCACCTCCCAATTGACTTGACCCTCAACCCTACTGTACCTAATAACCTTGCTCTTATTCACATTTACTCTTAACTTTCTTCTTTCACACACTTTACCAAACTCAGTCACCAGCTTCTGCAGTTTCTCACATGAATCAGCCACCAGCGCTGTATCATCAGCGAACAACAACTGACTCACTTCCCAAGCTCTCTCATCCCAAACAGACTTCATACTTGCCCCTCTTTCCAAAACTCTTGCATTCACCTCCCTAACAACCCCATCCATAAACAAATTAAACAACCATGGAGACATCACACACCCCTGCCGCAAACCTACATTCACTGAGAACCAATCACTTTCCTCTCTTCCTACACGTACACATGCCTTACATCCTCGATAAAAACTTTTCACTGCTTCTAACAACTTGCCTCCCACCCCATATATTCTTAATACCTTCCACAGAGCATCTCTATCAACTCTATCATATGCCTTCTCCAGATCCATAAATGCTACATACAAATCCATTTGCTTTTCTAAGTATTTCTCACATACATTCTTCAAAGCAAACACCTGATCCACACATCCTCTACCACTTCTGAAACCACACTGCTCTTCCCCAATCTGATGCTCTGTACATGCTTTCACCCTCTCAATCAATACCCTCCCATATAATTTACCAGGAATACTCAACAGACTTATACCTCTGTAATTTGAGCACTCACTCTTATCCCCTTTGCCTTTGTACAATGGCACTATGCACGCATTCCGCCAATCCTCAGGCACCTCACCATGAGTCATACATACATTAAATAACCTTACCAACCAGTCAATAATACAGTCACCCCCTTTTTTAATAAATTCCACTGCAATACCATCCAAACCTGCTGCCTTGCCCGCTTTCATCTTCCGCAAAGCTTTTACTACCTCTTCTCTGTTTACCAACTCATTTTCCCTAACCCTCTCACTTTGCACACCACCTCGACCAAAACATCGTACATCTGCCACTCTATCATCAAACACATTCAACAAACCTTCAAAATACTCACTCCATCTCCTCACATCACCACTACTTGTTATCACCTCCCCATTTGTGCCCTTCACTGAAGCTCCCATTTGCTCCCTTGTCTTACGCACTTTATTTACCTCCTTCCAGAACATCTTTTTATTCTCCCTAAAATTTAATGATACTCTCTCACCCCAACTCTCATTTGCCCTCTTTTTCACCTCTTGCACCTTTCTCTTGACCTCCTGTCTCTTTCTTTTATACATCTCCCACTCAATTGCATTTTTTCCCTGCAAAAATCGTCCAAATGCCTCTCTCTTCTCTTTCACTAATAATCTTACTTCTTCATTCCACCACTCACTACCCTTTCTAATCAACCCACCTCCCACTCTTCTCATGCCACAAGCATCTTTTGCACAATCCTTCACTGGTTTCCTAAATACATCCCATTCCTCCCCCACTCCCCTTACTTCCATTGTTCTCACCTTTTTCCATTCAGTACTCAGTCTCCTGGTACTTCCTCACACAAGTCTCCTTCCCAAGCTCACTTACTCACTTACCACCCTCTTCACCCCAACCTTCACTCTTCTTTTCTGAAAACCCATACAAATCTTCACCTTAGCCTCCACAAGATAATGTCCTCTCACTAACCCCTGACTTTACTCCCAAGACATTCCCAAACCACTCTTCCCCTTTACCCTTGAGCTTCGTTTCACTCAGAGCCAAAACATCCAGGTTCCTTTCCTCAAACATACTACCTATATCTCCTTTTTTCACATCTTGGTTACATCCACACACATTTAGACACCCCAGTCCGAGCCTTCGAGGAGGATGAGCACTCCCCGCATGACTCCTTCTGTTTCCCATTTTAGAAAGTTAAAAATACAAGGAGGGGAGGATTTCTGGCCCCCCGCTCCCGTCCCCTCTAGTCGCCTTCTATGACACGCGAGGAATGCGTGGGAAGTATTCTTTCACCCCTATCCCCAGGGATTATATATATATATATATATATATATATATATATATATATATATATATATATATATATATATACATTGTATTGTTGACTGGTTGGTAAGGCTATTTAATGTATGTATGACTCATGGTGAGGTGCCTGAGGATTGGCGGAATTCGTGCATAGTGCCATTGTACAAAGGCAAAGGGGATAAGAGTGAGTGCTCAAATTACAGAGGTATAAGTTTGTTGAGTATTCCTGGTAAATTATATGGGAGGGTATTGATTGAGAGGGTGAAGGCATGTACAGAGCATCAGATTGGGGAAGAGCAGTGTGGTTTCAGAAGTGGTAGAGGATGTGTGGATCAGGTGTTTGCTTTGAAGAATGTATGTGAGAAATACTTAGAAAAGCATATGGATTTGTATGTAGCATTTATGGATCTGGAGAAGGCATATGATAGAGTTGATAGAGATGCTCTGTGGAAGGTATTAAGAATATATGGTGTGGGAGGAAAGTTGTTAGAAGCAGTGAAAAGTTTTTATCGAGGATGTAAGGCATGTGTACGTGTAGGAAGAGAGGAAAGTGATTGGTTCTCAGTGAATGTAGGTTTGCGGCAGGGGTGTGTGATGTCTCCATGGTTGTTTAATTTGTTTATGGATGGGGTTGTTAGGGAGGTAAATGCAAGAGTTTTGGAAAGAGGGGCAAGTATGAAGTCTGTTGGGATGAGAGAGCTTGGGAAGTGAGTCAGTTGTTGTTCGCTGATGATACAGCGCTGGTGGCTGATTCATGTGAGAAACTGCAGAAGCTGGTGACTGAGTTTGGTAAAGTGTGTGGAAGAAGAAAGTTAAGAGTAAATGTGAATAAGAGCAAGGTTATTAGGTACAGTAGGGTTGAGGGTCAAGCCAATTGGGAGGTGAGTTTGAATGGAGAAAAACTGGAGGAAGTGAAGTGTTTTAGATATCTGGGAGTGGATCTGGCAGCGGATGGAACCATGGAAGCGGAAGTGGATCATAGGGTGGGGGAGGGGGCGAAAATTCTGGGGGCCTTCAAGAATGTGTGGAAGTCGAGAACATTATCTCGGAAAGCAAAAATGGGTATGTTTGAAGGAATAGTGGTTCCAACAATGTTGTATGGTTGCGAAGCGTGGGCTATGGATAGAGTTGTGCGCAGGAGGATGGATGTGCTGGAAATGAGATGTTTGAGGACAATGTGTGGTGTGAGGGGGTTTGATCGAGTGAGTAACGTAAGGGTAAGAGAGATGTGTGGAAATAAAAAGAGCGTGGTTGAGAGAGCAGAAGAGGGTGTTTTGAAGTGGTTTGGGCACATGGAGAGAATGAGTGAGGAAAGATTGACCAAGAGGATATGTGTGTCGGAGGTGGAGGGAACGAGGAGAAGAGGGAGACCAAATTGGAGGTGGAAAGATGGAGTGAAAAAGATTTTGTGTGATCGGGGCCTGAACATGCAGGAGGGTGAAAGGAGGGCAAGGAATAGAGTGAATTGGAGCGATGTGGTATACTGGGGTTGACGTGCTGTCAGTGGATTGAATCAAGGCATGTGAAGCGTCTGGGGTAAACCATGGAAAGCTGTGTAGGTGTGTATATTTGCGTGTGTGGACGTATGTATATACATGTGTATGGGGGGGGTTGGGCCATTTCTTTCGTCTGTTTCCTTGCGCTACCTCGCAAACGCGGGAGACAGCGACTAAGTATAATATAAAATAAGTATAATATATATACATATATACATACATACACATACACACGCACATATACACACACACACACACACACACACAGACATATACATATATATACATATGAAAAAAGTAAGAAATAATTTAGAAAACTGAAACTTCTAGCTTGAAATGAAATGAGAAAATGAATGTCACATAATGGTTCAACCTCTGGCTATGGAAAAGGGTAATGTATACTTTATCTACACAAACGTCAATAGTAGTTCTCATCAATTTAACCACTGTATGAAGAAGCTTCAATGTCTAAGCTACATTTTTTTTTTTCCAATTTCACTATTTTCTTGTCAAAGCACCATGTATGAAAACTATCACTCCAGTAACACAACTATAAACATTTACTTCCCCTTTAAAAAAGTTCTGGGGCAGTCTGTCTTGATACACTGCGGAACACTCTACCACCTGGCGAGGTTTGTGTTGCAATGGTTCTTGATTCACAAATGTAGTAGCATCACTGGTGGGCAGAAGAACATATATATATATATATATATATATATATATATATATATATATATATATATATATATATATATATATATTTTTTTTTTTCCAAAAAGAAGGAACAGAGGGGGGCCAGGTGAGGATATTCCAAAAAAGGCCCAGTCCTCTGTTCTTAACGCTACCTCGCTAAAGCGGGAAATGGCGAATAGTTTAAAAGAAAAGATATATATATATATATATATATATATATATATATATATATATATATATATATTATCCCTGGGGATAGGGGATTAAGAATACTTCCCACGTATTCCCTGTGTGTCGTAGAAGGCGACTAAAAGGGGAGGGAGCTGGGGGCTGGAAATCCTCCCCTCTTTTTTTTTTTTTTTAATTTTCCAAAAGAAGGAACAGAGGGGGCCAGGTGAGGATATTCCAAAAAAGGCCCAGTCCTCTGTTCCTAATGCTACCTCGCTAACGCGGGAAATGGCGAATAGTTTAAAAGAAAGAAAGAATACATATATATATACAGAGACATATACATATATACATAATTCATACTTGCTGCCCCTATTCATTCCCGTCGCCAACCAGCCACACATGAAATAACAACCCCCCCCCTGCATGCATGCAAGGTAGCACTAGGAAAAAACAACAAAGACCACATTCGTTCATACTCAGCCTCAAGCTGTCATGTATAATGCACCGAAACCACAGCTCCCTTTCCACATCCAGGCCCCACAAACTTTTTCTATTATACTTTGTTGCTGTCTCGCGTTAGCGAAGTAGCACAAGGAAACAGACGAAAGAATGGTCAAACCCGCCCACATACACATGTATATACATAAACGCCCACACACGCACATATACATACCTATACATTTTAACATATACATACATATACATATATACCCATGTACATATTCAGACATGCTGCCTTTATCCATTCCCTCCACCACCCTGCCAACCATGAAATGGCACCCCCTCACCCCATGTGTGTGCGAGGTAGCGCTAAGAAAAAACAACAAAGGCAACATTCGCTCACACTCAGTCTCTAGCTTTCATGTGCAATGCACCGAAACCACATCTCCCTTTCCACATACACCACCACAAAACTTTCCATGGTTTACCCCATACGCTTCACATGCTCTGGTTCAATTCATTGACAGCACATCGACCCCGGTATACCACATCATTCCAAGTCACTCTATTCCTTGCATGCCTTTCACCCTCCTGCATGTTCAGGCCCTGATTGCTCAAAATCTTTTTCACTCCATCCTTCCACCTCCAATTTGGTCTTCCACTTCTTGTTCCCTCCACCTCTGACACATATATCCTCTTTGTCAATCTTACCTCACTCATTCTCTGCATGTGACCAAACCATTTCAATACCTGCTCTTCTGCTCTCTCAACCACACTCTTTTTATTACCAAACATCTCTCGTACCCTTTCATTACTTACTCGATCAAACCACCTCACACCAAATGCTGTCCTCAAACATCTCATTTCCAATACATCCACCCTCCTCTGCACAACCCATGCCTCACAACCACATAACATTGTTAGAACCACTATTCCTTCAAACATACCCTTTTTTGCTCTCCAAGATAACGTTCTTGCCTTCCACATATTCTTCAATGCTTCCAGAACCTTCACCCCCTCCCCCACCCTGTGACTCACTTCCGCTTCCATGGTTTCATCCGCCGCCAAATCCACTCTCAGATATATAAAACACTTCACTTCCTCCAGTTTTTCTCCATTCAAACTTACCTTCCAATTTACTTGTCGCTCAACCCTACTGAACCTAATAACCTTGCTCATATTCACATTTAGTCTTAGCTTTCTTCTTTCACACACTTTACCAAACTCAGTCACCAGCTTCTGCAGTTTCTCACCCGAAGCAGCCACCAGCACTGTGTCATCAGTGACCAACAACTGACTCACTTCACAAGCCCTCTCATCCACAACAGACTGGATACTTGCCCCTCTCTCCAGAACTCTTGCACTCACCTCCCTAACAACCCCATCCATAAACAAATTAAACAACCATGGAGACATCATGCACCCCTGCCAAAAGCTGACATTCACTGGGAACCAATCACTTTCCTCTCTTCCTACTTGTACACATGCTTGACATCCTTGATAAAAAATTTTCACTGCTTCTAGCAACTTACCTCCTACACCATCTACTATTAATACCTTCCACAGAGCATCTCTATTATTATTATCATTATCATTATTATGCTTAATTGCTGTTTCCTGCATCAGCGAGGAAGCGCAAGGAATTAGGCGAAGAATGGCCCAACCACTCATATACACACATATATACATAAATGCTCATACACACACATATATATACATAGGGGAGATTGGGATACGGGAAAAAGAGTACTATCCATGTATTCCCTGCGTGTCACAGAAGGGGACTAAAAGGGGAGGGAGCAGGAGGCTGGAAATTCTTCCCTTCTATTTCTAATCTTTCAGAAGAAGGAACAAAGAAATGGGCCAAGTGAGGATATTTCCTCTAAGGCTCACTCCTCTGTTCTTAACACTACCTTGCTAACACGAGAAATATGTATGAAAAACAAAAACATACACAGACATATACATATACACATATTTATACTTGCTGCCTTCAACCATTCCCGTCAGCACCCCACCACAAAGGAAACAGCATTTCCCTCCCCTCCAAAATGGCCACTTCACACTCAGTCTCTACCTGTCATGTGTAATGCACTGAAACCACAGCTCCCTGTCTATATCCAAGCGCTACAGACCTTTCCCTGGTTTACCCTATTCTTCACATGCCCTGGATTAGTCTATTGACAGCATGTCAACCCCGGGTATACCACATCATTCCAATCCACTCTATTCCCTGCACGCCTTTCACCCTCCTGCATGTTCAGGCCCTGATCACTCAAAATCTTCTTCACTCCATCCTTCCACCTCCCATTTGGTCTCCTGCTTCTCGTTCTTCCCACCACCTCTGACGCATATATCCTCTTTGTCAATCTTTCCTCACTCATTCTCTCAATGTGTCCAAACCATTTCAACACACCCTCTTCTGCTCTCTCAACCACACTCTTTTTCTTATCACACATCCCTCTTATCCTTTCATTACCTACTCCATCAAACCACCTCACACCACATATTGTCCTCAAACACTTCATTTCCAACACATCCACCCTCTTCTGCACAACCCTATCTATAGCCCATGCCTCACAACCTTATAACATTGTTGGAACCACAATTCCTTCAAACATACCCATTTTTGTTCTCCGAGATAATGTTCTCGCCTTCCACACATTTTTCAACGCTCCCAGAACCTTCACCCCTTCCCCCATCCTGTGACTCCTTCCACTTCCATGGTTCCATCTGCTGCTAAGTCCACTCCTAGATATCAAAAACACTTCACTTCCTCCAGTTTTTCTCCATTTAAACTTACCTCCCAATTATCTTGTCCCTCAACCCTTGCTCTTTTTCACATTTACTCTCAACTTGCTCCTTTCACACACTTTACCAAACTCAGTCACCAACCTCTGCAGTTTCTCACCCAATTCAGCCATCAGCGCTGTACCAACAGCAAACAACAGCAGACTCACTTCCTAAGTCCTCTCATCCACAGAAGACTGCATACTTGCCTCTCTCTCCAAAATTCTTACATTCATTTCCTAACCACCCACATTCTGCAGGATGCAGCTTTAGAGTACCATGTATAAATTGTGAAGTTTTATGTTAGGCAGACTGCTAATGATCTTTCTGTTAGACTTAATCAAAATATATATAGTGTAAGAACAGGTCAAGAATCAAATGCCTTGTTTAATCATGTTAAAAAATAATATAATCAATATCATTAAATATGCTATTATTAAATACACAAAGAATTAGTGAAGGTCTGCACAAATTGGATAGCTTTACTGTTGATAAAATTTGTAAACAGTTCCCCCTCTTGTCCACATAAGTTTATGATATGCTTGTTACCAGATTCAAATGCACCTGACCATGATTTGGGTATTCACCTCTTTACTAAATGATGTCCTAGCTATGTCTCTTCATTGTATATCAACTGGCTGTTATATTTCTTTCTTGTACCTCCCCTCACAATGTGATTCTTACACGAAAGTGCACTTGGGAACTAATCGTGTTTCATTTCCCCATAGACTTATAGGAATTTACCTGATCATGTGCTCAATTGTGATACTTTCCTATATCTTTTCGTTCTTTCATACTATTCGCCATTTCCCGCGTCAGCGAGGTAGCGTTAAGAACAGAGGACTGGGCCTCTGAGGAAACATCCTCATCCAGCCCCCTTCTCTGTTCCTTCCTTTGGAAAAAAAAAAACGGGTTATAGTGATGGGTGATTTGAATGCAAAGGTGAGTAATGTGACAGTTGAGGGAATAACTGGTGTACATGGGGTGTTCAGTGTTGTAAATGGAAGTGGTGAAGAGCTTGTAGATTTGTGCACTGAAAAAGGAATGGGAATTGGGAATATCTGGTTTAAAAAGAGAGATATACATAAGTACATGTAAGTAGAAGAGATGGCCAGAGAGTGTTATTGGATTACATGTACAATGATAGGCGCAAGAGAGACTTTTGGATGTTAATGTGCTGAGAGGTGCAACTGGAGGGATGTCTGATCATTATCTTGTGGAGGCGAAGGTGAAGATATGTTGAGGTTTTCAGAAAAGAAGAGAGAATGTTGGGGTGAAGAGAGTGGTGAGATTAAGTGAGCTTGGGAAGGAGACTTGTGTGAGGAAGTACAAGGAGAGACTGAGTGCACAATGGAAAAATGTAAGAACAAAGGACGTAAGGGGAGTGGGGGAGGAATGGGATGTATTTAGGGAAGCAGAGATGGCTTGCACAAAAGATGCCTGTGGGATGAGAAGTGTGGGATGAAGAAGTAAGATTATTAGTGAAAGAGAAGAGAGGCTTTGGAAGAATTCTGCAAGGAAATAATGCAAATGACTGGGAGATGTATAAAAGAAAGAGGCAGGAGGTCAAGAGAAAGGTGCAAGAGGTGAAATGAGAGTTGGGGTGAGAGAATATCATTAGATTTTTGGAAGAATAAAAAGATGTTTTGGAAGGAGATAAACAAAGTGCATAAGACAAGAGAACAAATGGGAACATTGGTGAAGGGGGCTAATGGGGAGGTGATAATAGGTAGTTGTGACGTGAGGTAGTAAAAGCTTTGCGGAAGATGAATGCCGGCAAAGCAGCGGGTTTGGATGGTATTGCAGTGGAATTTATTAAAAAAAGGGGTGACTGTGTTGTTGACTGGTTGGTGAGAATATTCAATGTATGTATGACTCATGGTGAGGTGCCTGAGGATTGGCAGAATGCACGCATAGTGCCATTGTGCAAGGGCAAAGGGGATAAAGATGAGTTCTCAAATTACAGAGGTATAAGCTAGTTGAGTATTCCTGGGAAATTATATGGGAGGGTATGGATTGAGAGGGTGAAGGCTGGAAATCCTCCCCTCTCGTTCTTTTTTTAATTTTCCAAAAGAAGGAACAGAGAAGGGAGCCAGTTCAGGATATTCCCTCAAAGGCCCAGTCCTCTGTTCTTAACACTACCTCACTAACACGGGAAACGGCAAACAGTTTGAAAGAAAGAGAAAGAAAGATGTATATATATTTATCATTTATTTTGCTTTGTCGCTGTCTCTCGTGTTAGCGAGGTAGCGCAAGGAAACATATGAAAGAATGGCCCAACCCACCCACATACACTATATATACATACACATCCATATATGCAAATATACATACCTATACATCTCAACGTATACATATATATATATATATATCTATCTATATATATATATATATATATATATATATATATATATATATATATATATATATATACAGACATATACATATATACACATGTACATAATTCATACGGTCTGCCTTTATTCATTCCCATCGCCACCCCGTCACACATAAAATAACAGCCCCCTCCCCCCTCATGTGTGCGAGGTAGCGCTAGGAAAAGACAACAAAAGCCACATTTGTTCACACTCAGTCTCTAGCTGTCATGTAATAATACACCGAAACCACAGCTCCCTTTCCACATCCAGGCCCCACAGAACTTTCCATGGTTTACCCCAGACGCTTCACATGCCCTGGTTCAATCCATTGACAGCACGTCGACCCCGGTATACCACATCATTCCAATTCACTCTATTCCTTGCACGCCTTTCACCCTCCTGCATGTTCATGCCCCGATCACTCAAAATCTTTTTCACACCATCTTTCCACCTCCAATTTGGTCTTCGAACTTCTCCTCGTTCCCTCCACCTCTGACACATATATCCTCATGGTCAATCTTTCCTCACTCATTCTCTCCATGTGACCAAACCATTTCAAAACACCCTCTTCTGCTCTCTCAACCACACTCTTTTTATTACCACACACCTCTCTTACCCTATTATTACTTACTCGATCAAACCACCTCACACCACATATTGTCCTCAAACATCTCATTTCCAGCACATTCACTCTCCTCCGCACAACTCTATCCATAGCCAACGCCTTGCAACCATATAACATTGTTGGAACCACTATTCCTTCAAACATACCCATTTTTGCTTTCTGAGATAGCCCCCTCCCCCACCCTATGATTCACTTCCGCCTCGATGGTTCCATCCACTGCCAAATCCACTCCCAGATATCTAAAACACTTCACTTCCTCCAGTTTTCCTCCATTCAAACTTACCTCCCAGTTGACTTAACCCTCAACCCTACTGTACCTAACAATCTTGCTCTTATTCACATTTACTCTTAACTTTCTTCTTTCACACACTTTACCAAACTCAGTCACCAGCTTCTGCAGTTTCTCACATGAATCAGCCACCAGCGCTGTATCATCAGCGAACAACACAGACTCACTTCCGAAGCTCTCTCATCCACAAAAGACTGCATACTTGCCCCTCTTTCCAAAACTCTTGCATTCACCTCCCTAACAACCCCATCCATAAACAAATTAAACAACCATGGAGACATCACACACCCCTGCCGCAAACCTACATTCACTGAGAACCAATCACTTTCCTCTCTTCCTACACGTACACATGCCTTACATCCTCAATAAAAACTTTTCACTGCTTCTAACAACTTGCCTCCCACACCATATATTCTTAATACCTTCCACAGAGCATCTCGATCAACTCTATCATATGCCTTCTCCAGATCCATAAATGCTACATACAAATCCATTTGCTTTTCTAAGTATTTCTCACACACATTCTTCAAAGCAAACACCTGATCCACACATCCTCTACCACTTCTGCAACCACAATGCTCTTCCCCAATCTGATGCTCTGTACATGCCTTCACCCTCTCAATCAATACCCTCCCATATAATTTCCCAGGAATACTCAACAAACTTATACCTCTGTAATTTGAGCACTCACTCTTATCCCCTTTGCCTTTGTACAATGGTGCTATGCAAGCATTCTGCCAATCCTCAGGCACTCACCATGAATCACACATATATTAAATAACCTGTCCAACCAGTCAACAATACAGTCACGCCCTTTTTTAATAAATTCCACAGCAATACCATCCAAACCTGCTGCTTTGCCGGCTTTCATCTTCCGTAAAGCTTTTACTACCTCTTCTCTATTTACCAAATCATTTCCCTAACCCTCTCACTTTGCACACCATCTCGACCAAAACACCCTATACCTGCCACTCTATTATCAAACACATTCAACAAACCTTCAAAATACTCACTCCATCCCCTTCTCACATCACCACTACTTATCATCTCACCATTAGCCCCCTTCACTGAAGTTCCCATTTGCTCCCTTGTCTTACGCACTTTATTTACCTCCTTCCTAAACATCTTTTTATTCTAAAATTTAATGATACTCTCTCACCCCAACTCTCATATGCCCTCTTTTTCACCTCTTGCACCTTTCTCTTGACCTCCTGCCTCTTTCTTTTATACATCTCCCGCTCATTTGCATTTTTTCCCAGCAAAAATCGTCCAAATTCCTCTCTCTTCTCTTTCACTAATTATCTTACTTCTTCATCCCACCACTCACTACCCTTTCGAATCAACCCACCTCCCACGCTTCTCAAGCCACAAGCATCTTTTGCGCAAACCATCACTGCTTCCCTAAATACATCCCATTCCTCCCCCACTCCCCTTACCTCCTTTGTTCTGAAGAATGTGTGGAAGTCGAGAACATTACCTCGGAAAGCAAAAATGGGTATGTCTGAGGGAAAAGTGGTTCCAACAATGTTATATGGTTGCGAGGCGTGGGCTATAGATAGAGTTGTGCAGAGGAGGGTGGATGTGCTGGAAATGAGATGTATCAGGACAATATGTAGTGTGAGGTTGTTTGATCAAGTAAGTAATAATAGGGTAAGAGAGATGTGTGGTGATAAAAAGAGTGTGGTTGAGAGAGCAGAAGAGGGTGTTTTGAAATGGTTTGGTCACATGGAGAGAATGAGTGAGGAAAGATTGACCAAGAGGATATATGTGTCAGAGGTGGAGAGAACGAGAAGTGGGAGACCAAACTGGAGGTGGTTAGATGGAGTGAAAAAGATTGTGAGTGATCGGGGCATGAACATGCAGGAGGGTGAAAGGCGTGCAAGGAATAGAGTATATTGGAACGATGTGGTATACCGGGGTCGACGTGCTGTCAATGGATTGAACCAGGGCATGTGAAACGTCTTGGGCAAACCATGGAAAGTTCTGTGGTATTCCATGTGTGGCGAGGTGGCGATGGGAATGAATAAAGGCAGACAGTGTGAATTGTGTGCATGGGTATATATGTATGTGTCTGTGTGTGTATATATATGTGTACATTGAGATGTATAGGTATGTATATTTGCGTGTGTGGACGTGTATGTACATAATGGGTATCTTATGAGATAAAGGGACAGCGAAACAAGTGAATATTTTTATGTATGATAAGATGTTCAGGTAGGATGGATATTAATATAATGTTAACATGTGTGGTGTTAGGTTTTGATCGTAAGTAACTAAGGGAGAGAGAGGTGGACATAAAAAGTATGCTGTTAGAGAGCAGAAGGGGTGCATTTTGAATGTTTGCACATGAGAGAATGATGAGGAGAATTGACCAAAGGATATATTGTCAGGAGTGGAAATAAAAAGAAAGTAACTCAATATTGGAGTAGTGAAAGATGAGTTGAAAAATATTTTGTTGATAGGGGCTGAACATGCAGAGGTGAAAGGATGGCAAAAAAGATAATTAGTCATTGTATACAGGGTTGACGGTCATGATTAAGCAAGGCATGGAAGCGTCTGGGTACCATGAAGCTGGTAGTATGTATATTTTGGTGTGTGGACTGTGTAGTACAGAGGGGGGGGGGGTTCCAATGTTCTTCGTCGTTTCCATTCGTAACTGAAAGGGGCAGGAAATATAAAAAAAAAAAATATTTATATATATAATAATAAAATTTATAATTTCTTTTTCAAATTTCGCATTCCTGCGTAGCAGTAGAAGACAAGATGGCCTTTAATTACCTCTGCCCCTTGTTCCTCTTTGGAATAAAAAGATTCTCCCTAAAAAAATTACGTACGAAAAAGTAAACATGAAGAACATTTCTCATCAGGAAAAACGTACGGCCCTTCCACTTGATGCAGTTTAGATGACCATTCCATGACCAATCCGCAAGAAAATAAGGTTTAAACCGATATTAACTCAGACTCAGCGTGGTTACGATTAAGCACGGTGATGAAGAAATGGACGTTAATGAGACTAGGACAGGTAGGAGACCATATAAAAGTGTTTAAAATCTGCGCCTTCAATAACACTAATCTGATTGTATATACTTGCCATAAATATCAACTAGTACAATTTCGAAAATATTCATGAAGCAATTATGTCTCAAAACCTTAAAGTGACTATGTTTACGAGTACCGCAATGTTTTCCAACTAGTCTTTTAAAATTCCTTTGTTTGGCGTGACCGTGAACACTGGCAGAAGCCAGGTTAAACGACATTAACGCAGTAACCAGTAAGGCGACCTTCCCATTTAGCCAGAGAGCGTCCAACCAAACAGGGACACTCTTAGTGGCCGCTGTGGTGACGGTGGCCAGGGTTTTAACCCGTATCAGCGGGAAGGCGGCGCCGTATGAAGCTTGCATATCAACGAGCCTGCGTGGGAAACCATACCTAGGCTTGCCAACAGTTCCCCACCCACCCCCAACCTGTAACACCCACCAACACCAAACCTCACCCGGCTTCGTGTCCATATCCCAACCGCCATCATGATTATCCCTGTTTATGATATTCTCAGGTAATCAATATTGTGTTGTATTTGACGAAACACCAGATTTAAACGGATAATTTTATGAAAATAAACGTGAGCGTTACTTTTCACAACAACGTGGTTGATTGCATCAACTGTATGCATTACGCCCATGACGCCACTTAGCGTAAAGTTCGGTAAAGACACTCAACATTATGCAATTCTTGACTCACTTATTTCACTGAATTCAATTGTTCTACAAAGTCTATCTTTGCGGCTACCGAATCAAGAGCAAGGTAAGATCACTCCCTTGTGTTCGCAAGTACATAATAGTTACACAAATATTCAAACACCGACAAAAATAGCAAAGATTTAATATGTATTAATTCATCAGTTCGTACACAACGCTACACATCGGATCGCAGCACAGGTAGTGGGGACGCGCGTACAGCCGTGCACAAAAAGAACTACTTGACTAGCTAGAATCCTCCGTCCCAACACTGTTGCAACACATGTTTACTATGCATACGTAAGAACGAAAACCTGGCCATACAAAAGGTAAGGCAAGTCTTATGGTATCGTGAACACCACATTAGGGTGGACAGAAAGACGTCGTCGTCGCCAAGTCACCCCGATCGCAGCGAAACAGCATTCTGCGCCGCCCTGTACCAGTCACGATTTACTTAGGAGGAAGCAGGCTGCGGCCAACACTCCGTGGCCGTTACAGTTAACTTCTCTCTCTCTCTCTCTCTCTCTCTCTCTCTCTCTCTCTCTCTGTTCCTTCCCACCTCTTGTTTGAACGTTCGATCAAATACCACCTTCCCTCAATCATAAACCTTACCTCAGATACTGTTTCAAGATTGCTACCATTTGCAACGGAGTGTGGGAGCAACCGAGAAAAATGCGGTTGTGATGATGTGACTCTACCAAACCTAATTATCCCAGTAGTCACTGAGAGAGAGAAAGAGGAGACTAATGGGGAGGTGCAACCTGTCAATTGACATTAACTTTCTACAAGAAACACCACACTTCACCTGGAACAGCGCCACCTTGTTCAAGTACAGGCATTACATAAGCAGACTACTGATGGCCGAAAGAAAGGGTAACTATGTAAGGTGCAGGCATCCAAGCATAGTCCTGGGGAGATGTCTCAGGCAGAGCGGTTACGTTACGGGAAGCGAGCACTTTACGCTCACTGCCTCCACTCTAATTTACACAATTACACTCACAGGGGAGCTAGGGATATACGAATCCCAGGAAAAAAATGTTGAGAGAAAGATGGCGTAACTATTTTATCTCCCGTAAAGGAACATTAAACTGTGCAGCGATTCGTACAAAGTGAGCAGACTTTTCTTGCCGCAGTGAAGCGAAAACTGACATTAGCCCTGTACCTGCCAATCACTGTAGTAATAGTTAAAACAACCACGAACACAAGTGGTAACACGATAATTAAATATAACGGAATCTTAAGGAGCATGAAGGAATGACTTTCTGATACATGGAGTACTGTGTTATCTTAATGAGTAACGAACATTATGTGGTCTCCTGGACCAGGTTGTCATCAATGCCTTATATGCGCAAGGAACGGTTAGTGGTTTCAGCTTATTAAAGATTCTTGTAAGGGAGCGACCGGAACAACATCAAGACACTGAACAGTCATTTTTATCCCAGCCTAATGACAGCACATAACAAACACGACGATGTCGTATATCTTAAAGTCGAACTGTATCACAACCAGAACTCGCAGTCACAGGGTAAGAGCTCTACATCTGTAATTAATATGAATTGCTCCCGACTTGATTAGGTGGGGTGGTAAGTTATCTTAATGTTTAACCAGTACTCCTAGTAAGGGAAGTAAAACTCTTCTAGAAGCGAAGGAACGAGACCTGCGGTGGTACGGTCTGCTTATATAGTATCCTGCCTGAATCTCTTGTAAGTATCTGGTTGTACTTTCGCTGTCATAGGCTTTACAGTGGCGTAAGTATGGAGATGACAAAGATGCTGCCATAGATTTTCCAGAGCGCTACTCTAGGTATTCTAGTAGTGTGAGTATGAACTCAGGAACCTTCCACTGATGTAGGAAAGGTTATTCACTGGAGTACAAGAGTCCTTTCTTATAAATATGGGCCCTCCAGCTTGGGTGTGGGCAATGGCCTGTGTACAACTGGTATTACTGCTGGCATTATAAAAGTTTAGCACCGAGATTCCTGCTGTGGCTACAGTCCTTTCAAGTGCGAATATGAAATATTCAGTGGTATGGTCACAGGTCTTGCAGGAGTGTAAGTACACACCTCCCTAAATGTGTGGGTTTCTAACTCCCACTGAACTGGTTTGGGAATGATGTGGGAATAACCGGCCTTCCGTAAGGAAAATTGGCTTTTCAAGTCTGTATGGGTCCACCACTGATACAAGTCAAAGCCTGCTAATGATGTATGTCTTTCAGTATATAAGTAGTCGTTCCAATCGCGTGGATATTCCTGAAATGGGTATGGTCTGTCTAGTACTGTGTCCAGACTTTCCATTGGTGGTGTGTGTGTACCCTCCTCCCTATTTTCTATGTGGTAAAAACGGTGGAGTTGGACAAAGAAAATATTGTGAGGAAACAGAAGACAGTGGCAAAATGTGAAGAGTATGGTGAAGGGTTTACGAAAGTGCGAGTGGTTCGCCGAGTATGTATTTCTGGCGACGGCAAACTGTGCTTGCGGGATGGTGTGTGTTCATTTAGAAAGGATACGTGCTACACTAGGGTAGCTGCTGATCTGTGTTTATAATGCACGGGGGAACCAAATGTCTTCCATATGTGCGGATGCAACAAACAGATTTGTGTCCTCGTTTAGTGTGTGTCATATTTTCTGTGTTGCTTCACGTAAATACGTACCAATTAGTCTAAGTAGCAAACGTTAGTGTATCAATAATTTCAATGTCTGGAAATTTTTGCAGAGGACTTAGCTACTACATGGTGCAAGTGACTTCCACAACTTCAGATATAACTCCTCCAATAGTATGTGCAGGGAGCTGAAAATAAAGTAGGTTCCTCTTTTGCAAAGGCATGGACAGTAAAGGCGTTCCAATATTGTGAGTACAGATGTGAGTATGAACTTATCAGGGATCTAGAAAAGGTCTTTCCTGTGTAAGCAAAGACATTCACATGGTTAAGGTGCTTAGCCTTCTAATGGATTGGTTATGTACTTTACGATGGTGTGGGTTCCCCTTCCGATTGTGATGAGTATTTTCTTTTTCCTGCAAGAGCGGCTAATATACTGTGCACTCCTACCCATCCTGTGGATGGTGGCGCAAAAGAGCAAACAGAGTACACAAAAGATCCAGGAACTGGGCCTCAATGACTAAACCATAAGTTACATAATGAGTACAATTAGGATTGGACAGCACTGGATAAATTATTCAGCATCTTACATGGAATAAGTGAACTCTTCAGAAAAGCTGGGCAGCAATGGCTGTATTCTGTACTTTTGTAGGTATACAACACATGAACGTTTTACAAGCATGCAAAGTTAGGATAATTCATATACTAATGTTTGAAGTGGTAACGCATATCTTGTAATGTTCAATGGGAAATATCTCTATCACTAATTTTGCGACCGTCAAGTACATTATGTTGCAGGGTGAGGGAGCAGCTTTCCTGACAAAGGTTTACATTTTATATGTTCTGTATTTACAGCGGGGA
This sequence comes from Panulirus ornatus, assembly GCF_036320965.1. NCBI lineage: Eukaryota > Metazoa > Arthropoda > Malacostraca > Decapoda > Palinuridae > Panulirus > Panulirus ornatus. The sequence continues at coordinate 1,815,315 of NC_092224.1, read as the reverse complement.
CAAACTCCCATGAGTTATTTATAGCTCAGCCCGATTAGTGCAACAACAACATCACGGTGTCTGCTGATCCTCATGGTGGAACAATACATATAAATACAGTAAGAATTAGCAACTCGTGTCTCGATACTGCCTATCTGTCAAAATAAACATATATATGTGGTTCCTCTTGTAAGGCTTACAAGATAATACAATGGTACATGGATCTCCTTGCGCTGATTTCACTTAGTGTTCGTTCCAACGTTCCAAAAGATTTAGTGCATGTTCTTTATGAATGTTTTAAGGCTACTCGCTGAGACACCAAGGGATATTTAATCACATTCTCTGAGGCATAAGATTTTGCTAATTCATCACTCTGTCATGCATTTTAAGCCATTATATGAAGAAATCCTGAGAAACTGGACTCTTAACTCCATCAGCAGCAGTTTTAATTTGTTTGGTACAAATAAGGAAGAAGGATGATTAATTACGACCAGACTATCTAATCTTTGAACCACTGCCAAATTTAAGGGCCATAAGGACAGCATACCGTCCAGTTTGGAGTATGGATGTCCAATTACTAAACCGAACTCCATGTTATTGGTACAAATCATCGGTAGGTGACAATCTGAACAGCACTACCAGCAGTAGCAGTGATCCGTTGTAGGGACCCATCTGTAAGTACATAATTCATTTAGGGATTATGCTGGTGATGGTGTCAATTCATTGTGACGTTGTAGTGATGGTGTCAGTAGGATGGGCGTCATTCGGACTCTTATCATCAACTCAGGCTATGATATTGGCAAGGGCTTTTGGGGACAAGATTAACTTCCTAAGGGGCAGGATAAGGCGACTGTCGTCTCTCATGGCAGAGTTCAAGAATGACATACATTCTACGCCCAACAGCAGTTGTAGCAACCCATCTGAATGGATGTGTCCCATATGAGAAGTAGGTTTGGAAGGCTTCTTTACATGGAATGGAATGTTTGCCTGAGCATCCGGACCCTCAATGAAAATACTGATTTCAGTTATACTGTCTCAGATACTGAGACACAAGGAAGACCAAGTTATTTCCTTGTGTTTGGAATCTTTGTTGTCTTGGGGTTACTATGAATAATTTTCAGTTTTGTTTTTTATTTACTCAAGCATTCTATCAGACACTAGAGCAAGAACACACGCAGCATAACCAATAAGGGAACAGATGTAAGCATTTTCACTATCTCAAAATTTGCTCTTTGTTGTGGATTACATTCAGCTACAGCTTTCGAGTACGTTTAGCCTTCTTCTACGGTTAGGTATAGCTTTAACGACTCTGTTAGTATTTCTAATCCAGATACCAATATATACTTATAATTATGATCACCGTGTGATCCATTGTAGCTTCTGAAAGTGGAGGGAGCAGAAATCTTCCAATGGGGTACATAAACGCATTCCAATGGTTCGGGTATGGGATACCTCTTAAAGGAGTGAGTAGGGACCGTCCACTGGTGTGTGTATGGGTCTTTATAAGTATGTCTGGCTTGGTTACAGGCCGACCACAAATCTGGATAAAAATGTCAAAAGTCAGGGTAAGACTTTCAAATGAAAAAAATTATGGTTCTCTTCAAATTCGGGCTTGGGCGAACCTTCCAGAAGTGAGGAAACAATTCCTCCACAAGTTTTGGGTCTGGGTACAAGTTTTCAAGTTCCTGGACGTTGGGCGAGATTTTCTAAGTTCTGGGCACCACATTGCCAAATACTGAAGGCTTTCCACACATCTGAGTGTGGATACGGGTCTTCCAAGATTGAGGTCAAGCAATCCTCTGTATGAAAGATGATAAGCTCTCTTCTCCCACAACAGATCATTTGGGTTCTCAGCCAAGAATAGCTACGATAAAACTTTTGTACATTCACCCTTTTTCCCAATTTTCCGATTCAGCAACACAAGCTCTCACTCCTACTAATTTCTGCCACACTCTCCAGCTCTCTTTCCTCTTACTGTACTTCGCACGATTATGGTATTCCTTTTCCCCAAGATTTATGCTCTCCCTATGGCCCTTCCTGCACCCTATTATCACATGTGTAACCTCCGAAGAAAACTCCTCTCGTTAAAGACAAAAGGAAAAAATGAACAGCATGATATCCCTTTTCTTCGAAAGAACTACGCTGCGTCAAACATCGCATCTGTGTTTACTAGTGTATTTCGCCTCGAACATAAGCCAGCACAATTCCTTTATCTCATATACATCCTCTGATTCAGCAGCCCAGCCCGTGGTAACCCCACGAGTCTTCTAACATCTTGTGAAAGTTGACTTGTATCATTTCAAAAATCTCTAAAGACTAATCTCCATTATCACTCTTTCAAATAACTTGAACCTTAGCCTACTCTCTGGCAATGGTTTCCGCAATTCAATACTGATCTACCGTTGATATTCATTCATATATAAAATATAATTCACATTCCTCATTCATGAGCCTTCGGGAGTCGCACATCACGAATCGTAATGTATCAGAAGCTTTTACGATGAGGTTTGGCCTCTGATCTCTTACTTCAGCCATCGACTTTCCTCTAATGCTTTGTACATTCATTTCCAATTAGCTCACTGCTCCTTCTGTCGCTCGCCTTACGCTGATTTTTATCCCTTGATTTGGACCGTCAGTTTGGAATTGACAATAGAGTAAGCATTAATACTTTCAAAATCTAATTTCCCTCTATTTTCTAAAATTCCTTATAAAGACTTACTAATGTGCTCAGTCTGAAGTACGTGGCATTAATCTCACGCATCCCAAGTCTGGCCTACGTCTGTGATGAAATTCCCAGCAACCCTACAGCCATCTCCATCTGGATCAACATAGTGACTAAGCCATTGTAGTTGTCACGGACATTTCTATACTCCACAATAAGCGAGAGAAGGGAGTATACATTAAGTCAATACGAACTATGACACAACTTTTTTTGTAGCAAGGTGGAGGAATGGATGCAGATCCTCACAACAACCGCCTCTCCGTTTTCTTTTTCTTCTTAATCAACACGATAAGAGTTTGTGAGCCATGTAGGGAGTATGTTGTCCGTCACGACGCTGATAGCCACATCAAATAAAATAATTATAGGCGAGGAGCGAGCGTCTTCTCGATGACCAACTGTTACTTGGGCCGGCCGGTCCTCGCCCAGCACGTAGGTCAAACAAGACAAAAGAAAACGTAATTGCTGGGCAGCCAATAATGCCCACGGGGCATGGTACCTCACCTCATCTCCTTACACTTGACTTAATACCTGCTGTATCACCTCAGCACTGGTGGGAAAATACGTAGGGAGGTCTAGTTTTATACAGGTTACAACACAAAATGTTGGCTGGCATTAAGGAGCAGTGGGTGAGGTAGGTAAGAGTGCGGTGGTGGTGTCCGGTATAAAGGATGATATCAACAGCGTCGGCAGGAGCCGTGGTGGTGGTGGTGGGGAGGCAAGACAGCAGACGGCCCAGGCAGGGGTGCGTGCGTGGTCTGCCCGCCCTGCCTCGCCATCACTCTACCTCCTACCACACCACGCACATCCTACATCACTTGCACCATCATCCTCCATCCCACACACCTCCTCCCTCCAACACGAGCCCCAAGGTTCACGTCAGAGATCTGTCAGTACAATCGTCCGTTAAAGCCTATCCCTGATTACCACTTACGTATTCCTTGCAGCATGTAACTATCACAATATCTAACATCTGGACCGAGATTATACGACAGTACGACCCTGGAGACAAGACGTTACGACCCCTCAGTACGATGGCCTGGCCTCTGACTTACCCTGAAAGTAAACACCCTGCCTGGGGAGACTGTATTCAATGTATAATGAGACAACTTCTACCAGAGACAAGCGGCCAGAAAGGAGAGGCGATCATGTCACTTAACATGGTATACGGCCGATGTTTAGAAACTAAGTCAGTAGGTGGTAATGGCAAGACTCATCCGACAAGTAGAAGTTGAGGACGGAATAGTGGTGCAGGAGGAGGCAGAGTAATGGCAAGACACGTCGCACATGTAGGAGCAGAGGGAGTGATGATGATGATGATGATGAGGAGGAGGAGGAGGAGGGGGTAAAGGTAAAGTATTGGGAAGAGGGCAGCCACCCCGGTGGTGGGAGAGGCAAGCGGAGGAGGAGGAAGAGGCTGCTGCTGCTGCTGCGTTGGGTCGGGGAAAGTGGAGTGTCCGGAGCCGATGGCGACCACGACGCGACCGTGGTGGTGGTGGCGGTGGTGGCCATGTTCTTCACCTGACCCTGCCTTGGGCACTGAACACACACACACACACACACACACACACACACACACACACACACACACTCACACACACACACGCCGCCCTATAACCCTCGGTGCACGCCCTCACACTCCAAAGACAGACATCAATGTATGTAAGGCCGTCAACAGCGAGCATGAAAGCATAGTCACGAGAAGATTTTTCTTTTCTATCTTATATAAGAACAAAAATAAGAAACAGGTGTAGCTGCGTCACATGGTCATTGGGTGAGTCGTATCTTATGAGTCGGAATGATCCACTGTCCCAAAAGGGGAGCAAGTTGACTTAACTGTACAACAAGTGGGAGAACAGACACCTTGCTCCACATATATGTATAAACACTGTACGAACAGCGTGCAGACAGGCGGTTGGCATGTTCAACACCTGGACGGTTTGGCAGCTCCTCCAACAAAAGGGACGGCAACTGACACATCCAACGGCCTCGTGGCTCCTACAGAAGGGAAGGCTCATACAGACTTGACCGGGGAAACAGTCTATTACTCAACAAGCAGAAAAAAAGCTTGGTGGTCGCTCAAGCATCGCCTGATTAACACGTGCAGCGAACCTCACACAAACGCCACTTCCTGCACCAACGACGTCGATAGAGAGAAGCGATGTAGTGATCAGTTTCCTTCAGCATTGCAGTCATCAGGCAAGAGCTCCTTCCATACACCATACGGTCATACACTACCGTCATAACTTCACATTCAGTACCAGCCAGGTCGTCCTTGCATGTTATGACCAAAGAAATGTTTACAGGAAGGGTCAAAGATCTTGCATTAATTACATACAGTTACAAGTACATGCTGCCCAACTATGGCTAACAAACACAAACTGGTCCTGTGCACGACAGTGCGGCTCTTGAGCACTCCAGTGCGACCCTTCAGTATGACTGGAATGTCCTCTTCTGACCTGATTCTTAAGAATCAAAACGTGTCGTATGCTCAACACTTAGCTTTCTTCGGCCAAAGGATAGATGAATAATATATGACTGTATAAAAACTATGTTGGTAACGGATACAAGGTCATCAGGGTCTGGTGGTAACAGACACAAGGCCATCAAGGTCTGGTGGTAACAGACACAAGGTAATCAGGGTCTGGTGGTAACAGACACAAGGCCATCAAGGTCTGGTGGTAACAGACACACGGTAATCAGGGTCTGGTGGTAACAGACACAAGGCCATCAAGGTCTGGTGGTAACAGACACAAGGCAATCAGGGTCTGGTGGTAACAGACACAAGGCCATCAAGGTCTGGTGGTAACAGACACAAGGTAATCAGGGTCTGGTGGTAACAGACACAAGGCCATCAAGGTATGGTGGTAACAGACACAAGGTCATTAGGGTCTGGTGGTAACAAAGGTCATCATGATCTGGTGGTAACAGACACAAGGTCATCAGGGTCTGATGGTAAAGCCCTCCACCCCCCAACACACACACACACACACACACACACACACACACACACACACACACACATCCAAAGGTGTATTCTCAGAGGGAGACACTACAGCCCTAAATCAACTGAGATGGAATAGGGAAGTCTTAAAAAGCACTGAGAGGTTTCTATAACAGTAGACTACTAGAAGGTCTTGACCCAATCAAGGTTAGTGGTCTCAATGATTTTCACCAGATGTGTTAGATGTATGTGGATACACTCAACAAACCTCTTGAAATACTGTTCAAAATGTTGGAAAACGGCAAAGTGCCAAGTGAGTGGAAAGGGGCAATTGTTATATTCATTTATGGTTTATTGTCATATTCATTCATGGTTTCAGGGAATGATACGGAGTGAGCTCTGTTTTATACAAAAGGGACGGCTAAGGAGACTATAAATCTGAACAGAGTTACTAGAACGCATTTGACATTGTGCGGTATGGGAGGCTGCCTACGAAGCTGGATCACCTGACAAGAGTATGAGAAAGACTCCTTCAGTGCATAGGATACTGTCTTAAAAGGAGTGGAATATAGGACGCATTAAAAGGAGTCTTCTCGGTGTGGGTTGAGGTGGAGTGCTGTAGGGATCTGTTCTGGGACTATTTATCTTCATTTATTGAACTTTATTCATATGAATGTCTTACCAGAACGTAATGTAGACTCCTGCCTAAAATGTCGGCAGATGATGCAAAGATTATGAATGAAGTGAAAAGCGAGGAGGATGACATCGACTTACACAGGGACCAAGACAGACTCTAAAGCTGATCTGATATTCAACCCGAGTAACTGTACAGTACTGATGATGGTTCACAGCAAAGGAAAGACTCAATATGAATATACTCAAGCAAAATATAAGCTACTGCAATCTGTGTGTGAGAGAATGTTGGGAGTCAAAATCTTTCCTAACCTGTTGCAAGAATCTCACTGATGAGAACAGTTAAGAAGACTAATAGTTTGTTGGCAATTACTAGAATTGCACTCAATATTATGGATAAGAAAATATCCAGCAAACTCTTCACATCCTACACAAGGCCAAAACTAGAAGCCTCTCCAGTTTGGTCACCTCGCCTAACGAAGCACAAAGAACTATCAGAGAGAATCCAGAGATGGGAAACAAAGAGGGTACCAGAATCAAGAAAGCTGAGTCACAGGGAAAGGCTATAGGTCTTGACTTTGCCCACCATGGAGATAAAAAGAGTAAGGGTGACCTACTCATGATGACTCAAACAGTGAACAGTTCTATGAAAGATGCAAGGTTAGAACAACCAGAAGACATACCATGAAATTAAGACAGACTTGTTTAAAAAAGTTAAACAAGATATTTTTTCTAATGTCGGAGGCTTCAGTCACGGACGAAAGTCCACATCAAGGCCGGTTAATGAAAGAGAAAAAGAAGAGACAAAGGAAAGTATCTATGAATTTTTTTGGGGGAATGAAAGACCGTCTTTTAATACGTACTGTCAAAGACATGGTGGGTAGAGAATGACGAAACAGTGTAAGAAACGGAACAGAACCTTGAGGGACGCCACTGTTGATGAAAAAAAGAGAGAGGCTGATCCAATCTACATCTACGGAGATAAATCGAATTGAGAGGAAGTTAGATATGAGGAGGCAAAGTGAAGGACGGAAGCCATACGGGGGAAACTTAAGACATCAGACCCTGAAGCCATACCCTGTCAAAAGCTTTCGATATATCAAAGGCAACCACATAGGATTTCCCCAAATCTTTCAAGGATGATGACCAGAGATTAGTTAGATAGGTAAGAATATCACAAATGGATCTGACCTTACGGAAGCCATACTGGTGACCAGAGAGATTACCGAGATTCAAGTCGTCTGAGGATATGGGGGATAAGGAAGGGTTCAAAGAGTCTGGAAATAGGAGACGTCAAAGCAACAGGACGACAGTTAGAGGAATGAGAACGGTCACACTTCTTAGGGGTGGGATGTACCAAGACATGCTTCGAAAAAGAATGAAAAGTTTCAGATTTTAAACAGAAACGCAACAGACGATCAAGCACAAGTGCAATCACTGAGGCACGCTCTTTCAGGACACGGGCATTGATGCCATCAGGATCGCAGCCCTGCTTGTGTCCAGAGAGAGAAGCGCTCTTCAGGCGGTTCGAAAAGGGCGTAGATTTGGTAAGAGGAGCATCACGGGTTGAAGGATGTTAGAGTTATCCAAGTTGGAGTTAGGAGAGAACGGGAACCAAAGAGTTGCTTTGTCTACAGGAGAGACCGCTATAGCATCGTCAGAATGGAAAAGTGAAGGAAAGGCAGAGAGACAGAAGACATAGTAATGCCCTTTGCTAAAAATCAGAATGACCTCTTCACTGGAGAGGTTACCGCACTTACTTTGATAAAGGAACACTTCGCCTCACGGATAACGAACTTGCAATGATCATGGGCAGTGATAAATACAGGAAGGGAGTCGGAGGAAAAATTCTTCCAAGTCCGATATGTCTGACCCCTTGCCTGAAAGGCCTCGGAATAGGAACGGTTGAACTATGGATTGGAAGAAAAGGTCATCTTGGAGGAAGAGGTGATAAATGACTCCGTTTCTGCAACAATAACCTCTGCAATGCGTTTTGCGGAAACAGTAGCATTGCCACATAAAAGACAGCATTTTACCCAATGAAAGTTAGAAAAGAATTTTCCTAATTCCAATTAGCTTTGTTGAGGTGCCAATATCTGTGTTTGAAAGGGGCTGCAGCAGGGCGAGGTGCCGTTAAAACAGATACACTTAGAGAGTGCGGTGAGATGAACCAATCTGGGGCGAGATGTGTAACTACAGCGAGAAGGATGACAGATGAAAAAGATCCAGAATATTAAGAGATTGGTCATTGTGGCCACGAATATGGCAAAAAGAGAAAGTTTCCTCTAGATCATTGAGAACAGACCACGTGAGGACTTCAATCCCCCTACCAACAGGATGGAAGGAACTCAACCATTCCCTATGGTGAACGCTGCAATCCTCTAGGTAGAGGATCACGGCTTGCGGGTTAAGGGATGTCATAGTCTCATGGCAGGAGTCTACATAGTTAAAGAAAGATGTGAAATTTGTAGAATCGGGAGAGCAATAGGTGAAACAAAGGAAAAGCTTGGTAGTAAGGAGATATACCATGAGCCAGATAACATCAAGGTTTGGGGACTCAATGTCCTTAAGACACCACTTTTGAACCGGAATCGTGATTACGTGAGTAGAGATTATAGGTTGGATATGATAAAGGGTCTAGTGAGATGAACATTAGACAACTGTGTCTCAGAGAGAAGTAAGATATTCGGAAAGGTACAAGATAGACGGTGTTCAACAAAAGAGAGGGAACTAGAGAGATCACAACTATTCGTACTGTACTGTGACAGCAGTATTGTGGATGAGGGAAATAAACTGAAAAAGGACAAGTTGAATGTAGACAGCATAAATACGTTTAAAAACTTGTATGATAGTAGAGAATGTTTAAGTCATGGGACTCCACGAGTGTAAAATTCTCTCTACGAGAGACAGAGAGAGACGCTGATCACTGGGCACTAATGCAGTCCAGATCAAGGTCAGGCGCCATGGTGTAAAATAATTAAGGTTCACTCCTTCAAGTGATGACAGTCTCACAGCAAGCTACTTTCAGACGCCGGGAAACACGCAGGAAACACAGACGAAGCGAAGTAATGTGTTCCCCGCCACCACAGACTACCACGTCGTATACTCAAGAATACTTACGACGAGATATTGCCAAAGCGCAGGGCTAGCGCGTAGTGCTCATCGCAGAGTTACGAAGAACGAGTAGTGTGAATTACGTGTTATTATGAGATGGAGAGATTGTACGTTTGTAGATTGAAAGCCAGCAGCCCACGTGTGGGTGAGGCAGAAACAAAAGACAGCTACCTGGGCCAATAGGAGGGCAACCTGACAGCCAGTCATTATTGAGAGAGAGAGAGAGAGAGAGAGAGAGAGAGAGAGAGAGAGAGAGAGAGAGAGAGAGAGAGAGAGAGAGAGAGAGAGAAGGGTGTAAATTAAAGTCACTCGTAATTTCAAAACAATAATTGATAACAAGGAAGCGAACCAATTATCTCACGAGGATGTAGGTGACCTGATCCATGACTGGCACTGCACCCAAGACAAGACACTCGACAATTACAGGTGATAACCAAGCCAATAATGACCTTGTACAGGAAATGTCAGGGTTCTTCACCCACTTCTGACTGACAATACAATAACGATAACACCTTCCAAGTGACCGGATCCCTACACCAAAAAGTTGCAGTGAAGTTGCCTCAATGTCTTCTCGCTGACGAAGGAATGTATAATATCAGACGGACACGACCAAATGTAATTTACAACAAAATCATCTAAACCTTCACTTCGTCCACTGAAACAAAGACTTAAAAGACGTATAAACTCCTACATGGTACAGCACATCACTTACTGAGGTCCTCTATATTGTACAATGCTGTCCGGCTATGCTGCAAATTGCTTCCTCAGGTCTGGCAATCCCTGCCATTCAGTGTGTGTGTGTGTGTGTGTGTGTGTGTGTGTGTGTGTGTGTGTGTGTGTGTGTGGCGAGGAGAAAGATTACAATGTCTCTTAACTGTATATAATGTGTATAATTACACACATATACACAACCAAGCGGTAATAACGCAGGTTCTCATGACCAGGTCTGATGGGAGAGCGAACACCTGGGTTGGGTGTGGGCCGTCAGCCACGTCCACGATTCCAAACTATGTGGACCCGTGGCGAGTCATGGTCAGTAACGCTATCCCCCACATCACGTACGTGTGTGTATCATTGCTGATTCTCTTGTGACCTATTTGTAAACATATACTTCAGGGAGATCGTACTATCTTGTAACCATTTATGGAATAAGTTGACAATATTACTCAGCTTACCTTGTCCTACGTGTCTATGATTCCCTAGCTGAGGAAATGCTTTATGACGTTCCTCTTGCGTACTTCTCTTGCGTAATGTCCAATCATGCAAAACAGTTCTGAATTACCTCCTGACTTCTAAGAACTGTTGTAATGCCAGTATGGTAGTGTGCTCCCTTGAGTCTATGGTTCTCCTCATCCTCTATTCTTCCATACCAGGTAGATGGAAGGCTTCCCTCCTCCCTCCGTACATCATACTACTCCAGACTGGTGGTGTTGCGCCATTCCCGTGTTTCTAGATCATTCTTATGCAGTGTACGGGGTGTAGGTGGTTTGATTAAGGTGATGAACGTGTGGTACATGGAGGTGGGGTGTAAGTTGGTTGACCAAGGTGGTGATGAACGTGCGGTATATGCAGGTGCGATGTAGATGGGTTGGCCAAGGTGGTGATGAACGAGTGGTATATGTAAGTGGGATGTAGGCGTCTTGGTCAAGGTGATGAACGTGTGGTATATGCAGGTGGGATGTAGATGGGTTGGCCAAGGTGGTGATGAACGTGTGGTATATGCAGGTGGGATGTAGATGGGTTAGCCAAGGTGGTGATGAACGTGTGGTATATGCAGGTGGGATGTAGATGGGTTGGCCAAGGTGGTGGTGAGCGTGTGGTATATGCAGATGAGGTAACTCACTGTTACCGTATGTTCCCACCTGAGTCCAGTACATACGTCGTGCACATGTCTTACTGTAGGACGGCCACTGTGACGTTGCCCAGGATATAGTTGGCCTCCCTCACGACCCTTCAACATGATGATGTCACGCCCCCTTTCACTTCAATCTATTTCCCCTAATATGGCATCAGTGTGTGGTCTGTATAATGTCTTCCCTGTCTCTTATGACACCGCATTTCCTAAGGTTAATATTCCATTAGCAATTTGTCCAACCATTGCCACCTTCTGTCAGGGTCTCTCCAATATTTTGCCGTCTCTGTTACCCTGTAATTCTCTCACAATTCTGGTCTCATCATAGCAAACGTATCTACCTGATTATTGACACTTATCACAAGCTGCAGTGACCCCAGTAAAGAGCCTCGACGCACCAAATGTGTGTGTGTGTGTGTGTGTGTGTGTGTGTGTGTGTGTGTGTGTGTACACTTTGTCACACAGCTGGTAATCTGTAACACTTTCTAGAGCTTTTCGTTGTAACTGTTGGATTCCTTTATGTATCACTGAGTATTCCATACTTGCACTATCAAGGTGATATTTTATATTTGATTCTGGTTGTCTTCGATTCACTTTCCAGCGTTGGCTGATTGAGGAAGTGTTGACATTATACTATTAATGTGGCAGTACTTAGTTGTGTCATCATTATGAAGTAGCGCTGTCTCGAACATCTTGATTGACTGAAGGAGCAACGAGATAGCTTGGTCCCAGGCCCAGCTAAAAGGGGGAGAGAGAGAGAGAGAGAGAGAGAGAGAGAGAGAGAGAGAGAGAGAGAGAGAGAGAGAGAGAGACTACCGATACCATAATATGGAGCTTTTTTCTCACAGAAAGAACCATACTCCACAATCTCTTTGTCATCTAGGAAAACCATTCTTCACGCCAGACCATATATACATACAAAGAAAAAAAAAAGACAAATTTCTACACATGTTGCTTAGACATAATAGTTCTAAAAACTGATCTTTCAATTTCCGCATAAATTAAAACAAAAATGCTTTGAGAGAGACTTTGTGTACCTGCTTCGAGGACCATGAAGACAAGCTGTACCCACGAGCCATCATCATTATCATGTAACTCTGGTGTTCTCAATCTAATAACCTTCAGTCCACAACATCATATTGACACACCAACATGACACAAAACCTGAGGAGAGGATTACCATCTGATCACCTGGTAACGTACGTGTGCAACACAACCAACCACATGTAACTTACTTTAACAACAACAAAATTAAATGAGCCAGAAGTAGTAATCATCCTTAAAAACGTTTTCTAGGAAGATGTCCTAAAAAAAAAACGCTGTATAAACTTTAAACCACGAAATAGTCTTCGTAAAATTTCGGTATAAATATAAATCTTACACAGAAATGTAAAACTCTTCCACCAAAGGTTATGCAATTCCACTAGAGGGTAAATATAATGTTCCCCATCTTCTTGTTAAGACAAGTGTTTGTCTCCAATTAAAACTCCGGATTCAACCATTTAATCATATATCATTTACACCTAGTTTATAATAACTCGGTTCCATAATAGTACAAGCAGGTAATCTAAACAAGAGCATATAACAGCAAAAACGAGTTGCAGGCCTAATGACCTTCCCCACAGGTCGCTGCCCCGTTAAACCCAACAAACAACAACATTTAATGTAACACGTTTCCAAACAACAACAAATAATGTCATAAAAGGTAACATACTTCCACGCGAGAGTAATACAACATGTAACACAAGAGTAATAAAATTCCACATTTCGAGAAATAAGAAAAATAATTTCTGGGTCCTTCCATCGTGAGGAGAGAGACTTCAAGTTATAACCAACGTAAGAGAAAATGACTAAATTGTTATGAGCAAGAAGCTAATACGGCTGACACGTGCCTATTTTCCCTGCCAGGGAAATACGGTATTGCAGATAATGGCCACCTCAGCGTAAAATACGACAAAATACGTCCTTCCGGCGCCGTCCAGGGTGCATGTGAACCTGACGATGTGCCATCGTGCAGGCATGTTCCTCCGCCTGGCTGACTCCCAGCAAGCAAGAGGAAGCCCTCACTGTCCAACCCTAGAATACAACACAAGAAGTGAGGCAAGTGATTCCCCTCGAGTTACGAGGTGTCTCATGTCCGAATCCCGTCTTCCAGATGGGAAGCAGACTTACCTGCTACTTATCCAGGTGGTGATGATGGTCCTCTTCCAAGTGATCGTGACCCAGGTAATTATGATGATGCTAATCTAAGTGATGGTGGTGGTCGTAGGTATATTCTAGGTAGCAGTGGTCCTCATCTAGGTGGTTATGACCATAATCTAGGAAGCGGAGGTGAGAGGTGGTAGTAGTCCTTATCTAGGTAACTGTAGTGATCCTGTCAAGGTCGAGGTGAGAGTAGCATTCTCGGTGGCAATGGTCCTTATCGAGATGGCAGTGTGGTGGTCCTATTCTAGATGGTAGTGTTGGTCCTAATCTTGGGGGTGTGGTGGTCCTAATCTCGGGTGGTGGTGGTGGTCCTAATCTCGGGGGTGTGGTGGTCCTAATCTCGGTGGTGGTGGTGGTGGTACTAATCTCGGTGGTGGTGGTGGTGGTGGTGGTAGTGGCGCTATAGTAGGAGGGTGGTCGTCCTTTACTAAGTAGTAGTGGTCGTAAGCTTTGTAGTTGTGGTCCTAATCCATGGAGTGGTGGTCCTACATTAAGCAGTTATTGCTCCTAATCAAAGCAGTGGTGATTCTAACTTCAGTACTTATTGGTCGTAATTCAGGGAGTTGTGGCCTTAATCTAGGTAGTGTTCGACCTTAGCTAGTGGTGGTCGTAACGTTCGTAGTGGTGGTCCTGTGGAGCTAGTGGTGGTCGTAACTTAGGCAGGTGTGACCTTAATCTACACAGTGGCTGTCCAATATTGGCAGTGATGGTCCTAACGTATAAAGCTGTGGTCTAATCTTGGTAGTGGCGGCCACAGTCTAGTTACTAACGGTCTAATAAAATCAATCATGGTCTTGAGTAGACGTTTTGTTAATCTAGGACTCATCTAACTTATGGTAGCCCTAATATATATATATATATATATATATATATATATATATATATATATATATATATATATATATATATATATATATCCAAGGGGACGAGATTGAAATAATACTGCCTCCGTATTGCTAGGGTGTCGTAGGCGAATAAGAAGGGTAGGAGCCGGAGGCTGGAAATCCTCCCTTCCTGTATCACTCTCCAAAACAACGTACAGAGCAAGAAGCCGAGTGAGGATTTTCCCCCTGAGGTTCAGTTATCTGTTCCTGACACTACATCGTTCCAGCGGAAAATGGCGAATATATATATACATATATAGCGCTACCTTACTAACGCGGGAATCGGCAATTATGATATATATATATATATATATATATATATATATATATATATATATATATATATAATGTGTGTGTGTGTGTGTGTGTGTGTGTGTGTGTGCGTGTGTCTGTGGTGTGTGTGTGTGTGTGTGTGTGTGTGTGTGTGTGTGTGTGTGTGTGTGTGGTGTGTGTGTGTGTGGGAAGATATGATTTTGTCATTAAGTGAGGATCATGATCGCGGCTGACATGGCACTTCAGGTGTGTCGCTTCAGTAAGTGGAGGTCAATACCCCGGCATGACAGCCGCTGACCCTACACTATGGCTGTGACACTTCGGGATGAGGAGGTCATAACCCCGACCGACGTGCCACAACAGTTATACCACTTCAAAACTTCAAAGAAAAGGAAAAAAGAAGGAGGGTAATGACTGTGGAACTAAACCCCCTATTGCATAAATATGTAAAGACACAGACATACACACACACATTAAGGTAACCCATGGCTAATAATGTATATACAAACCAGCAGGTCGGTAGGTAAACCCTCGTCAAAAATCCCCGACATGTACCACCTCTCGTTTCCTCCTCCAGCGACTCACCATCACCACGAGATACCCTCTCTCTACTAATGAAAATATCTAAGTAATTTCAACTAAAATGCAAAACTCAAAATTTGGTAATTATTCTTCCTCATGAATCGTTTGTATGACAGTACAATCTGATGAGAGAGAGAGAGAGAGAGAGAGAGAGAGAGAGAGAGAGAGAGAGAGAGAGAGAGAGAGAGAGAGAGAGAGAGAGAGGAAATCTATCAATTTATTCATTTCAATTCCATGGTAATATACATGGAGTGGATGATGTACGTTCAGAGTTTATCAGTCCACTCACACTCATCCTCAGTGAAGCATGGGCTTCCGCGTCAATACAAGCACTTCTTACCTCTTCTAATTTGACATTAAACTGATCGACAAGTTATAGTAGTGACTGTCTATTTACACCTCCACCCTCAGACACAACACAACAACAAATAGTCATCCTGTGGCACATTCCTCTAACATACACCCAGCCCTAAGCTGTTCAACACTATATATGTCCATCTCTACCGGGGGTCCACCTGCCTTCCCCGTAACACATACCATACTGCCACACATCCTTCATACCATCCACCACCTGCCATACCTGCCACATGGTCATATACCAACTCAGAAGGACGTCTTCGACTATTTCTTTAATATCTAAATGAAACAACAGCAGAGTGACGTACGCGACTAAAGCTGCTAATAGTCTAGGGTTATGAGCCTGCTAGAGATCTACGGGTTCACCCACCATTAGTCACTCATCCCTTCAGCATGATTTAACTCCCTATGCAAGACGGCTGCTTGAGGAAGACTACTTAACCCTGAGGCACAATAATATTAATTACCGAATTCATAGGATGTCATTACCCTAAGCGGTTCAAGTTATCGTTCTCTAGCGTTATTCCCTCTACTCTGTCAGAGCTTATAACCACAAGACTTATCCATCAAAAGATATCATCTCTAACAGGTCATGTCAGGCGTTCCTGAACCTTCCGCACACACGGAGGTCACGTCTTCAGCATTACGTCTCGTTAACGTCTGGAATGATCTTGAACACCAGAAGAGGGTGTTCAAAACATCCTTTTTTGTTTGTCTGTCTGGTGATTATAACCGGCGTTTACTGCCTGAAAGACCCCGTCAGTTGATGGCCCATATAATCAAGGCAATCTTGGTTCCACACTCAATGAACCAAACTAAGCTTTCTCAGCTAGGTACACTGACACTTAGGACAAGAGTCCAAAACCTCTGGCTCGTTATCAACCTTTCGATCACGACGGTACGGCCCTAGAACACGACGGTACGACCAAGAATACAACGTTACGACCCGAGGACACGACGGTACGAACCTTAAGCACGACAGTACACGAGCATTAAGAATGACAGGCTAGACTGCGACCTGACCAAGCCACCATACCCATGGGTCGCAAAGTCTTATTCAAGGGTCTTATTGTCGAGCTCAGGATGGGGAGAGGGGAAGTTAAATAATTGTCAAGATAGCAATCCAAGCAAGGACTCTGTGAGCACTAGGCTTTATACTTAGTGAGCGACGTTGTGTTAAATGTTACACTCGACATGTTGAAAACATCATTATTCCGATGTAGGTTTATCTCTTTTTAGCATTCTCCAAAAATGTGGCCGTCTGGAGTAGGACCTGAACGTTCTATTCCCGACAGTATGAGAGATTATGAAGTCAAAATGAGCTTACCAAAAATGGCAGCAACATATAACTGGCAGAACTGGCGACAATTCGGAACTTCCTTGATTGTGTGAGAAATTCCCTAACCTTTCCCTGATCCTCAAGGAAAAAAATTTCCCAGACGTATGGCATGGTTAACCAATGAAGATACAACACAACTACAGACACACTTACCTAGTCAATACATCACACGTGGAAGTTAATCATTCATTCGTACTTTACCGGGGAGAGAGTTCTACACTCGTGGAGCTCTAGCTATCTCTTGAACTTTTTCTACTATCATACAGCTCATTAAACTTCAGAATGTTGTCCAGAATTATTGATATGTGTGTGTGTGTGTGTGTGTGTGTGTGTGTGTGTGTGTGTGTGTGTGTGTGTGTGTGTGTGTGTGTGTGTTTTAAACTCGTGGCCTCGTCTCTTAACTTGCATATATATATATTCATCATGTCTTCACTCCAATGTATGTACACACACACACACACACAAACATTGATTATTTTCGAAGCCTCACCCCGCCCCCTAAATAATATGTACCTCGTGGACTCAGTGGCCAAGGACTTTCACACTTGGTATAACACCGGACTCCTTGGGTGCGCCTTGCAGGCCGGCGGAGGCATTCTGGCCACGTCCCAGTAATGGGGTGACGAGTGACTGCACACAAAGCTAACAACAGGTGGGCATCTGCATGCATACCCGACCCAACCCTCTACTTGTATGGGCCTACACTGTACGCGGCAGACGGGCATGCTGGCCAAAAGTCAGCATACTTTATAACTTCTGGTGACCAGTGCCCAGCGTTTACATCGACATCAAGAAACGTTTCAATCATTATTTTTTCTACTGGCAACTTGGTCCTATGGGGGAACTTTGAAAAAACATGTTATGTGTGGCAGTAGGATCCACTGACCTGTCGACGACGAATCTGTATTACGCACCTATTCATGTGTGTGCAACAACCTACTTGTACAGGACGAGGGGAAAAGTGTTTCACTCGTGGGGCCACAGTACCCCGAACTTTCTCTGTTATCACAGAACTTCATAATCGTCTAAGCGTTACTCGCACTAACACTCTTAACACATTGGTTATACTACATTCATTCACGACGCGAACACACACACACACACACACACACACACATACACACACACACATATATATATATATATATATATATATATATATATATATATATATGGTGGAAAGGATCACAATTATGCGCGATCAAGTATATTCCTGCGAGTCAACGGGGAAAATGAAAAACGATAAGTTCCCAAGTGCACTTTCGTGTAATAATCACATCATCAGGGGAGACACAAGAGAGAAATATAACAGTCAGTTGATATACAACAAAGAGACTAGCTAAGACGCAACTTGGTAAACATGCGATTGCCCAAGACCAATGTAAACATATATATATATATATATATATATATATATATATATATATATATATATATATATACAAATGGATTTGTATGTAGCATTTATGGATCTGGAGAAGGCATATGATAGAGTTGATAGAGATGCTCTGTGGAAGGTATTAAGAATATATGGTGTGGGAGGCAAGTTGTTAGAAGCAGTGAAAAGTTTTTATCGAGGATGTAAGGCATGTGTACGTGTAGGAAGAGAGGAAAGTGATTGGTTCTCAGTGAATGTAGGTTTGCGGCAGGGGTGTGTGATGTCTCCATGGTTGTTTAATTTGTTTATGGATGGGGTTGTTAGGGAGGTAAATGCAAGAGTTTTGGAAAGAGGGGCAAGTATGAAATCTGTTGGGGATGAGAGAGCTTGGGAAGTGAGTCAGTTGTTGTTCGCTGATGATACAGCGCTGGTGGCTGATTCATGTGAGAAACTGCAGAAGCTGGTGACTGAGTTTGATAAAGTGTGTGAAAGAAGAAAGTTAAGAGTAAATGTGAATAAGAGCAAGGTTATTAGGTACAGTAGGGTTGAGGGTCAAGTCAATTGGGAGGTAAGTTTGAATGGAGAAAAACTGGAGGAAGTAAAGTGTTTTAGATATCTGGGAGTGGATCTGGCAGCGGATGGAACCATGGAAGCGGAAGTGGATCATAGGGTGGGGGAGGGGGCGAAAATCCTGGGAGCCTTGAAGAATGTGTGGAAGTCGAGAACATTATCTCGGAAAGCAAAAATGGGTATGTTTGAAGGAATAGTGGTTCCAACAATGTTGTATGGTTGCGAGGCGTGGGCTGTGGATAGAGTTGTGCGCAGGAGGATGGATGTGCTGGAAATGAGATGTTTGAGGACAATGTGTGGTGTGAGGTGGTTTGATCGAGTAAGTAACGTAAGGGTAAGAGAGATGTGTGGGAATAAAAAGAGCGTGGTTGAGAGAGCAGGAGAGGGTGTTTTGAAATGGTTTGGGCACATGGAGAGAATGAGTGAGGAAAGATTGACCAAGAGGATATATGTGTCAGAGGTGGAGGGAACGAGGAGAAGTGGGAGACCAAATTGGAGGTGGAAAGATGGAGTGAAAAAGATTTTGTGTAATCGGGGCCTGAACATGCCGGAGGGTGAAAGGAGGGCAAGGAATAGAGTGAATTGGATCGATGTGGTATACCGGGGTTGAAGTGCTGTCAGTGGATTGAATCAGGGCATGTGAAGCGTCTGGGGTAAACCATGGAAAGCTGTGTAGGTATGTATAGTTGCGTGTGGGGACATATGTATATACATGTGTATGGGGGTGGGTTGGGCCATTTCTTTCGTCTGTTTCCTTGCGCTACCTCGCAAACGCGGAAGACAGCGACAAAAAAAAAAAAAAAAAAAAAAAAAAAAATATATATATATATATATATATATATATATATATATATATATATATATATATATATATATATATATATTACATGTGTGTGTGTGTGTGTGTGTGTGTGTGTGTGTGTGTGTGTGTGTGTTTAATTACCCATTCAAAGATACCCAGCCCAGGCCGTCCGTCTAATCCTGCCATTCACCTACCCTGAGCAGCAGCATCACTCTCCGACACAAACACAGACTGACAGACGCCTGGCCGTTCCTGGCACTGGTCCCGCCCTCCCACACCAGAGTTCTGTTTTTACCCAGTATTGCCAAAAACCGTGGGAGACCAAGACTTGTGGTGCCACACTTCTCGTGGAATTTCTCAATTTACGTCTTTCGAGTTCATCGACTCTTTATTGTCCAGCACTGTTCAAGAATTGAACGAACGGAAAAGTTCGCAAATGTTTTC
Organism: Panulirus ornatus; assembly: GCF_036320965.1. Taxonomy (NCBI): domain Eukaryota; kingdom Metazoa; phylum Arthropoda; class Malacostraca; order Decapoda; family Palinuridae; genus Panulirus; species Panulirus ornatus. The sequence goes on along the minus strand of NC_092224.1, from coordinate 1,795,240 downwards.
TATTAAACATTCAACGATACATCACTATATATATATATATATATATATATATATATATATATATATATATATATATATATATATACATTATATCCATTTATCTTTTTTATTTTACTTTGTCGCTGTCTTCCGCGTTAGCGAGGTAGCGCAAGGAAACAGACGAAAGAATGGCCCAACCCACCCACGTACACATGTATATACATACACGTCCACACACGCACACATATATACCTATACATTTCAACGTATAAATTTATATATCCATACACAGACATATGCATATATACGAATGCACATAATTCATAATTGCTGCCTTTACTCATTCCCGTCGCCACCCCGCCACGTATGAAATGACAACCCCCTCTCCCCGCTCCCAGAACTTTCGCCCCCTCCCTCACCCTCTGACTCACTTCCGCTTCCATGGTTCCATCCGCTGCCAAATCCACTCCCAGATATCTAAAACACTTCACTTCCTCCAGTTTTCTTCATTCAAACTTACCTCCCAACTGACTTGATCCTCAACCCTACTGCACCTAGTAACCTTGCTCTTATTCACATTTACTCTCAGCTTTCTTCTCTCACACACTTTACCAAACTCAGTCACCAGCTCCTGTAGTTTCTCTCCCGAATCTGCCACCAGCGCTGTATCATCAGCGAGCAACAACTGACTCACTTCCCAAGTCCTATCATCCACAACAGACTGCATACTTGCCCCTCTCTCCAAAACTCTTGCATTCACCTCCCTAACAGCCCCATCCATAAACAAATTAAACAACCATGGAGACATCACGAACCCCTTCCGAAAACCGACATTCACTGAGAACCAATTACTTTCCTCTCTTGCTACTCGTACATATGCCTTACAGCCTCGATAAAAACTTTTCACTGCTTCTAGCAACTTGCTTCCCACACCATATATTCTTAATACCTTCCACATAGCATCTCTATCAACTCTATCATATGCCTTCTCCAGATCCATAAATGCTACATACAAATCCATTTGCTTTTTCTAAGTATTTCTCACATACATTCTTCAAAGCAAACACCTGATCCACACATCCTCTACCACTTCTGAAACCACACTGCTCTTCCCCAATCTGATGCTCTGTACATGCCTTCACCCTCTCAATCAATACCCTCCCATTTATTTACCAGGAATACTCAACAAACTTACACCTCTGTAATTTGAGCACTCACCTTGATCCCTTTTGTCTTTGTATAAAGGCACTATGAATGCATTCCGCCAATCCTCAGGCACCTCACCATGAGTCACACATACATTAAATATCCTTACCAATCAGTCAAGAACACAGTCACCCCCCCTTTTTTTTAATAAATTCCACTGCAATACCATCCAAACCCGCTGCCTTGCCGGCTTTCATCTTCCGCAAAGCTTTTACTTCCTCTTCTCTGTTTACCAAATCATTCTCCCTAACCCTCTCACTCCGCACACCACCTCGACCAAAACACCCTATATCTGCCACTCTATCATCTAAAACATTCAACAAACCTTCAAAATACTCACTCCATCTCCTTCTCACATCACCACTACTTGTTATTACCTCCCCATTTACGCCCTTCACCTTTGTTCCCATGTGTTCTCTTGTCTTACGCACTTTATTTACCTCCTTCAAAACATCTTTTTATTCTCCCTAAAATTTAATGATACTCTCACCACCCCAACTCTCATTTGCCCTCTTTTTCACCTCTTGCATCTTTCTCTTGACCTCCTGCCTCTTTCTTTTATACATCTCACAGTCATTTGCACTATTTCTCTGCAAAACTCGTCCAAATATATATATATATATATATATATATATATATATATATATATATATATATATATATATATATATATATATATATATATATATATAATTGATATCAAGAATAATCCTATCAACTTCGTAGTTACTACAGTTTTAACGAAATCTTAAAATAATCTTTACGCAATATCTCAGATGCTGTTCTTGACAGTCGTGATATATATATATATATATATATATATATATATATATATATATATATATATATATATATATATATATGAGAGAGAGAGAGAGAGAGAGAGAGAGAGAGATGGTGGTTCTTCCTCCTTACTGACAGGTGCTTGAGTAAGGCCCACATATCAGACGGCAGCAGAGATCATGGCTAACTAATGATCACCACAACGGCTCCCATACGAGCCTCAGTGTTCCCTCGGTCTGAAGATAACGTTACTAACGCATCACACACAAACAAACACGACTAAACGTCATGAAAAGGAAGTCGAATGAAATGTTATTTCCGTGACTTAAAACAGCGTAATCATTTTGCAGGATTGTGAATCCCTGGAGTTGTGTTATGAATGAAAGGCTTTATTGTGTGTGTAACGCACTATTTCCTGTTCCTGTCTATGTGAATGTAAATCTACGAAAAAATGAACACAGCAAAACGTCATTAAAGAAAACAAAATATAAATCACTTCAGGACCATCACATCCACTACCAGTGTGGAGCGGACCATCACATCCACTACCAGTGTGGAGCGGACCATCACATCCACTACCAGTGTGGAGCGGACCATCACATCCACTACCAGTGTGGAGCGGACCATCACATCCACTACCAGTGTAGAGAGGACCATCACATCCACTACCAGTGTAGAGCGGACCATCACATCCACTACCAGTGTGGAGCGGACCATCACATCCACTACCAGTGTAGAGCGGACCATCACATCCACTACCAGTGTGGAGCGGACCATCACATCCACTACCAGTGTGGAGCGGACCATCACATCCACTACCAGCGTGGAGCGGACCATCACATCCACTACCAGTGTGGAGCGGACCATCACATCCACTACCAGTGTGGAGCGGACCATCACATCCACTACCAGTGTGGAGCGGACCATCACATCCACTACCAGTGTGGAGCGGACCATCACATCCACTACCAGTGTAGAGATGACTATCACATCCACTACCAGTGTAGAGCGGACCATCACATCCACTACCAGTGTGGAGCGGACCATCACATCCACTACCAGTGTAGAGCGGACCATCACATCCACTACCAGTGTGGAGCGGACCATCACATCCACTACCAGCGTGGAGCGGACCATCACATCCACTACCAGTGTAGAGCTGACTATCACATCCACTACCAGTGTAGAGCGGACCATCACATCCACTACCAGTGTGGAGCGGACCATCACATCCACTACCAGCGTGGAGCGGACCATCACATCCACTACCAGTGTAGAGCTGACTATCACATCCCCTAACACTGTAGAGCGGACCATCACATTCACTACCAGTGTAGAGCGGACCATCACATCCACTACCAGTGTGGAGCGGACAATCACATCCACTACCAGTGTAGAGCGGACAATCACATCCACTACCAGTGTAGAGCGGACCATCACATCCACTACCAGTGTAGAGCGGACCATCACATCCACTACCAGTGTGGAGCGGACCATCACATTCACTACCAGTGTAGAGCGGACAATCACATCCACTACCAGTGTAGAGCGGACCATCACATCCGCTACCAGTGTAGAGCGGACCATCACATCCACTACCAGTGTAGAGCGGACCATCACATCCACTACCAGTGTGGAGCGGACCATCACATTCACTACCAGTGTAGAGCGGACCATCACATCCACTACCAGTGTAGAGCGGACCATCACATCCACTACCAGTGTAGAGCGGACCATCACATCCACTACCAGTGTAGAGCGGACCATCACATCCACTACCAGTGTAGAGCGGACCATCACATCCACTAACATTGTAGAGCGGACCATCTCATGCATAATTAGAAAGTTCTAACTGTCTCTCCTGGCCTGGCTGAATCAGTACAGCTGTACTGACTATCTTTTATTTTTTCTGTTTCCCGAGCCAGTAACGATGGCAGTGTTGCCATGGAGGTGGAGGAGTTCCTCCCATGGTAACATTACCCATAACATGAGTTATCAAGTCATATTCAGGCAACACACTCATATCAAGGGGCAGAACACTCCTACAGTAACACCATCCACCACAGCAGGCCACACTTACCTGCCTTTCTAATGCAACCCACATGAAGTGTCATTCAGCACACAGCTGCAATTATCACTTGTAAGAGACCATCTTACGTAGGTGTTAATCATGTTCCCATTAGCTCAAATGATGGACGAGTCCATTAGCGTACATTAAGCACTTACCGATGGCATGCTGACGGGCAACCATGGAAAGAGGCACAGAGTTGCCTACGGCGAGGCAGAAAGACCCAAGCGAGGGCAACAATGAAACATGCATAAGATAAGGTGATAATGATGAAAGCTACAGAATTAAGATAGACTAAATAGTTTCATGAAACACGATCTTTCAGGAAGCTTAATAATAAGACAAATATCCACCATAAGCCGTAATGTGACCAATACAACCATGCCAGGGACCAACTCTACCATCCTGCGGTCTGCTCCAGTCCTTCATGCTTCCTCACCCAAACCTAACCGTGTGTTGATATATCATTACCGCCATGTATCATCATACCTCAGAACCCCATTTACGGGGTTCCTACTGCTTCAAGGCTGCGCTACAAACAGGAGGAGGGAAATAACGGACTCCTTTGGAGCGAGAAGGTCCTTTCGACAAGACAGTTCTCATTTCTGTTTTCCGCCTTAGCAAGGTAGCGCCAGGAACAAACGAAGAAGGCCGCATATATATATATATATATATATATATATATATATATATATATATATATATATATATATATATATATACATACACAATCACGAGCATTGTTGGACTCCACCAGCTTGCGGTCACACCGTAAGTGAAAAATCACAAAGTCCAACCTCGTGAAAGAACTTCCTGCTTCAAAGGAGTTTATCTTATCCTGCTACTGAGTGCAACGCAGCACTAAAGCTACAAGAGCCCTTGGATATGGGGTCCTGGTGTTATGACCCCAGGAACCCTCCGTATAAGGGGTCCTGGGGTTGTATATTCGTTATGATAATGGACGGTAATCAGTGGTGTTGTGTGAGGAGAAAAAATGTGAATCATATTTCTACATTGTATTGTCAAAGGTTCCGTGGAACATGTTTGAATATCATGAAATGCTTGGACAAAACTTGTTTATATGAAACCGTTTTGATCTCACGATGTTCGAATAAGACCTTTAGCAACGTTGGCAACGAGAACACAAGGATATATAGTGTTCTTATATTTAATAGTTACACAAAGATGACCTATTCCTTAACATGTCTTACCGCTTCCATCAACATAAAAGAGCCAAACAAAAATGAACGAAGCGAAGAAAGCTAGCACCGCAGTACAGCCACGCACCTAATAATTATCATAATGATAATAACAATAATAATGGCCCCCAAAAGGCGTAATCTTCAGCTTTCTCAACAAGTACACACACACAGCCATCACTATGGCATGCCTCTTACCTCGCTGCTTGAGCAAGTCCCCGACCACCCTTCCCGTCCACCTACTCCACCCCAGGCAAGCGGGGTGTGCCTGCCTGTACACCCGTGGTATCATGTGATCAGGACTGCACCACCATACGCCTCTCACGTACACCTGGGTGCCAGGCTGTTCTCACTTGGTATGCCTGGGCGAACACTCCCCACCACAGGTTACTCTCACCTGACAACTTGATGACGTACTTGACGGCAATCACTCTGTCGCTGGAGGACTGCAGCATCCACGTCCTCCTTATTACTCAGAAATAAAGTATATGGCCGTCAAAAATAAAGTACATGTCCGTCAATTCCCTACGTAAAACTTTTCATATTAGTAATGATTGAATTCTCATATCACATCATTATATTTACAAGATATTATTTCAACATGAGCCAAGCTGTCAAATCAGTTTCATCGTGCGTCTTCATCATCATCATTTGTAAGCCAAACACACACAGAAAACATCCATTACCACGCACCATTAGCGGCCTCCTGTTTATATCATGAGGTGACGTCCTTCACGCTCACTGCTGAAGGCTATGTATCAGGTAATCTCTGTGCGTTTACCGCGTGTCAGTTAAATTAAAGCTCTCAGATCTATATCAAAAACATTTCGGAAAAAATTAATTGTAAACACCAACATACAAACATTTTTCTACAAGAACGGACGCGAGGCGAGTCTGTGTCAACTATCATTATCCAGTAAGCAAAGGGCCTTCTATGGCCCAAGACCCATTAAGCGTGAGCGTAAGCCAACTATCAATATCCAGTCAGCAAACGTCTTCCTACGGACCATCTGCCATACCTGGGATGTCCCACTGTAGAGGACCGCTCCCTGAGCCCGTCCTTCCCCACCAACATACACTCCTGCACAATGATATCCCTCTTCATCACATGCTCCCTCCATTTAGCTAACGGTCTAACTCCGTCCCTCCTTCTACTCCACACTTATAACCAGCTTTTACTTCATCTTTTGGCACCCATCTTCATACATCCGCACCACCAACACCACAGCGGCACCCCTTCTTTAAACCATGAGTCATTCTCAACTCTTGACATCTCGGACTGTCCACATTTCTCACACCCAGTGAAAAAAGTGTAAATAATGCATGCTCTATAATCTTCCACTACATACCCACCAAGCACTCTACTACGACAAGTAAATGCTGGCTATCCTTTCTAGCAAGCTCCTCCAAACCTCACCTTCTTGCATACCGCGATTTCTCTCCAAGCCACTGACTGTACCTCTTATCCTTCTTTTTCGTCTCGTCATTCAACCGTTGTTCACACTCTAACCCATAAAAGGTTTTTGTTGATATCGTCTTTCATCTTGGTTTTCTAACTTGCTAATTCTTACTAAGCCCTCTGAGACCTTCGGCAGTTGCACCCAACATTACATGACCATCCTGCAATAACAACCATATACATATGGCTCCACTACCAGGATCTGCAGACACCTACATCCTGTTGTCGGCCGACTCAGTCAGTCTCAGCCATAAATATTCATCGAGTCTGCGCCTCCAGTTGACAGCGAACAAGACCATATGTAAAATCTGCCAGCAATGCTACCCTAACATTCTGCCACATCATGTAACTGACTGCTGTAAAAGTAGCGAGTTCAGTGATGGTTCTTAATGATTATTACATACGTGTAATCATTTCACCCTGATCACTATCCTACCTCAAATACTTAAAAGGTATCCCATCTGCGTCTCAAGTAAATAGTTCTTGATACATAATACAGTCACTGTTGTTCAATGTTCTGTAAACAATTCAGTTACAATGTAAAGGACTAAATAATTTATTCATTGCTGTCCAGTCCTTGGTAACATTTTTCTCACTAAATGACTGAGTAATATACTTCAATCATGGAGTCAGTCTCTAGATCTGTTGTGTACTCTGTATTCCTCTTCAGCAACATCGTCCACACGATGAGTGGGATTGGACCATAAATTCGCAGGTCTTGCGATGCAAAAAATATATGAAAATATGAAAAAAACATATCCATTTACAGTCGCAAGTACCCAAAGTTCCACTTCCTTCCTCCCACTCTACCCTGGTCTCGCACTGCCTTGCTATATCACCTGCCACACACACACACACACACACACACACACCAGCACACAACGCCAACAGTTGCGTTTCCTGATATCTACAACAACAAACATACAACATCCATCTCCTCTCGCTACTGCGGCAACTTCATAACGGTAAACATAACACTTCAGTCTGGTTATATATATAAAAAAAAATCATCCACATCACGTGATAACACAAGTCACCTGTCCTACGTCGCCTGGTATATACAAATACCAGAGGGAGCAAGGGACAAGGGAAGCCTAAACAGGTACCAAGTAGTCTTGGATGTGGGTGGTGCCGTGTGTCTTCAGTGACAAACCAATTTATCTTACGTACACTTAGAGCTCTACCTGATATAGCGTAACCCAATCTCTTGTACCATCGTAATCGTATAACTAACCCAATCTCCTCTACCATGGTCGTCGTATAACTAACCCAATCTACTCTACCATGGTCGTCGTATAACTAACCCAATCTACTCTGCCATGGTCGTCGTATAACTAACCCAATCTACTCTACCATGGTCGTCGTATAACTAACCCAATCTACTCTACCATGGTCGTCGTATAACTAATCCAATCCACTCTGCCATGGTCGTCGTATAACTAACCCAATCCACTCTACCATGGTCGTCGTATAACTAACCCAATCTACTCTACCACGGTCGTCTATAACTAACCCAATCTACTCTACCATGGTCGTCGTATAACTAACCCAATCTACTCTACCATGGTCGTCGTATAACTAACCCAATCTCCTGTATCATGGCAGTGTCCACAATCAAAGGGTCACGAACCTGGTGACTTATTCAAGAATGACGTGCGTATTATTATTATCATTTTATGGAGGCCATCAAGAGTAACAGTAGCGAAGAGACCTCCTCCTCGGGCGGGCTAATGAACCAATTAGGGCAGGTCAGTGTCACGCTACGGGAAAGTTCATCCACATAATATATTCACACACGACACCACCATCATCCAGCTTACTGATGATAATAGAAGAAAAATCGACACACACACACACACACACACACACACACCAACGCAGGGCTAAGCAGGTAAAGAGTTAAGTGATCTGTTCGTCAGGCTACGTGGTACGTCAACTACAGTATTACTGTTGCTGTTCAACATCTACCACACGACTAAGTGGAAAGTATATACACTACAGTATTTACTGTGTATCTTGTATATCTGCCACGCTGGCTGTGTACATGTAGCTCACTCACCTGCTTATCCGAAGCGTGCAAACCTCCTGCCTACCTGGATCTTGAGATGTTTCATGATCTGTGTACATGTTAGTATCACGACCTCACGGTCATACCTCAACTGTGTATCTTCAGCCGAATGGCTGCCTAAATTCGTTAACCGTTATTCATTTATATATCTACACACACACACACACACACACACACAAACACACACACAATAACTGGATGGATGACAACACTGTAAAAAAAAAATGGTTAAAAAATCTCTACGTCAAAAGTATGGTTATTGAACAACCTCATCACAAAAGGTCAAGATACAACTTGAAAAAAGAAAAATCAGGCTTCATAACTGACATTATATATATATATATATATATATATATATATATATATATATATATATACATTATAATTTGTCGCTGTCTCCCGCGTTAGCGAGGTAGCGCAAAGAAACACAGGAAAGAATGGCCAAACCCACACACATACACATGCATATACATAAACGCCAGCACACGCACATGTACACACCTATACATTTCAACGTATATATATATATATATATATATATATATATATATATATATATATATATATATATATATATATATGTGGGAAACAGAAGGAGTCACGCGGGGAGTGCTCATCCTCCTCGAAGGCTCAGACTGGGGTGTTTAAATGTGTGTGGATGTAACCAAGATGTGAAAAAAAGGAGAGATAGGTAGTATGTTTGAGGAAAGGAACCTGGATGTTTTGGCTCTGAGTGAAACGAAGCTCAAGGGTAAAGGGGAAGAGTGGTTTGGGAATGTCTTGGGAGTAAAGTCAGGGGTTAGTGAGAGGACAAGAGCAAGGGAAGGAGTAGCAGTACTCCTGAAACAGGAGTTGTGGGAGTATGTGATAGAAGGTAAGAAAGTAAATTCTCGATTAATATGGGTAAAACTGAAAGTTGATGGAGAGAGATGGGTGATTATTGGTGCATATGCACCTGGGCATGAGAAGAAAGATCATGAGAGGCAAATGTTTTGGGAGCATCTGAATGAGTGTGTTAGTGGTTTTGATGCACGAGACCGGGTTATAGTGATGGGTGATTTGAATGCAAAGGTGAGTAATGTGGCAGTTGAGGGAATAATTGGTATACATGGGGTGTTCAGTGTTGTAAATGGAAATGGTGAAGAGCTTGTAGATTTATGTGCTGAAAAAGGACTGGTGACTGGGAATACCTGGTTTAAAAAGCGAGATATACATAAGTATACGCATGTAAGTAGGAGAGATGGCCAGAGAGCGTTATTGGATTACGTGTTAATTGACAGGCGAGCGAAAGAGAGACTCTTGGATGTAAATGTGCTGAGAGGTGCAACTGGAGGGATGTCTGATCATTATCTTGTGGAGGCTAAGGTGAAGATTTGTATGGGTTTTCAGAAAAGAAGAGTGAATGTTGGGGTGAAGAGGGTGGTGAGAGTAAGTGAGCATGGGAAGGAGACTTGTGTGAGGAAGTACCAGGAGAGACTGAGTACAGAATGGAAAAAGGTGAGAACAATGGAAGTAAGGGGAGTGGGGGAGGAATGGGATGTATTTAGGGAATCAGTGATGGATTGCGCAAAAGATGCTTGTGGCATGAGAAGAGTGGGAGGTGGGTTGATTAGAAAGGGTAGTGAGTGGTGGGATGAAGAAGTAAGATTATTAGTGAAAGAGAAGAGAGAGGCATTTGGACGATTTTTGCAGGGAAAAAATGCAATTGAGTGGGAGATGTATAAAAGAAAGAGACAGGAGGTCAAGAGAAAGGTGCAAGAGGTGAAAAAGAGGGCAAATGAGAGTTGGGGTGAGAGAGTATCATTAAATTTTAGGGAGAATAAAAAGATGTTCTGGAAGGAGGTAAATAAAGTGCGTAAGACAAGAGAGCAAATGGGAACTTCAGTGAAGGGCGCAAATGGGGAGGTGATAACAAGTAGTGGTGATGTGAGAAGGAGATGGAGTGAGCATTTTGAGGGTTTGTTGAATGTGTTTGATGATAGAGTGGCAGTATAGGGTGTTTTGGTCGAGGTAGTGTGCAAAGTGAGAGGGTTAGGGAAAATGATTTGGTAAACAGAGAAGAGGTAGTAAAAGCTTTGCGGAAGATGAAAGCCGGCAAGGCAGCAGGTTTGGATGGTATTGCAGTGGAATTTATTAAAAAAGGGGGTGACTCTATTGTTGACTGGTTGGTAAGGTTATTTCATGTATGTATGACTCATGGTGAGGTGCCTGAGGATTGGCGGAATGCGTGCATAGTGCTATTGTACAAAGGCAAAGGGAATAAGAGTGAGTGCTCAAATTACAGAGGTATAAGTTTGTTGAGTATTCCTGGTAAATTATATGGGAGGGTATTGACTGAGAGGGTGAAGGCATGTACAGAGAATCAGATTGGGAAAGAGCAGTGTGGTTTCAGAAGTGGTAGAGGATATGTGGATCAGGTGTTTGCTTTGAAGAATGTATGTGAGAAATACTTAGAAAAGCAAATGGATTTGTATGTAGCATTTATGGATCTGGAGAAGGCATATGATAGAGTTGATAGAGATGCTCTGTGGAAGGTATTAAGAATATATGGTGTGGGAGGCAAGTTGTTAGAAGCAGTGAAAAGATTTTATCAAGGATGTAAGGCATGTGTACGTGTAGGAAGAGAGGAAAGTGATTGGTTCTCAGTGAAAGTAGGTTTGCGGCAGGGGTGTGTGATGTCTCCATGGTTGTTTAATTTGTTTATGGATGGGGTTGTTAGGGAGGTGAATGCAAGAGTTTTTGAAAGAGGGGCAAGTATGAAGTCTATTGTGGATGAGAGTGCTTGGGAAGTGAGTCAGTTGTTGTACGCTGATGATACAGCGCTGGTGGCTGATTCATGTGAGAAACTGCAGAAGCTGGTGACTGAGTTTGCTAAAGCGTGTGAAAGAAGAAAGTTAAGAGTAAATGTGAATAAGAGCAAGGTTATTAGGTACAGTAGAGTTGAGGGTCAAGTCAATTGGGAGGTTAGTTTGAATGGAGAAAAACTGGAGGAAGTTAAGTGTTTTAGATATCTGGGAGTGGATCTGGCAGCGGATGGAACCATGGAAGCGGAAGTGAATCATAGTGTGGGGGAGGGGGCGAAAATCCTGGGAGCCTTGAAGAATGTGTGGAAGTCGAGAACATTATCTCGGAAAGCAAAAATGGGTATGTTTGAAGGAATAGTGGTTCCAACAATGTTCTATGGTTGCGAGGCGTGGACTATGGATAGAGTTGTGCGCAGGAGGATGGATGTGCTGGAAATGAGATGTTTGAGGACAATGTGTGGTGTGAGGTGGTTTGATCGAGTAAGTAATGTAAGGGTAAGAGAGATGTGTGGAAATAAAAAGAGCGTGGTTGAGAGAGCAGAAGAGGGTGTTTTGAAATGGTTTGGGCACATGGAGAGAATGAGTGAGGAAAGATTGAACAAGAGGATATATGTGTCGGAGGTGGAGGGAACGAGGAGAAGAGGGAGACCAAATTGGAAGTGGAAAGATGGAGTGAAAAAGATTTTGAGTGATTGGGGCCTGAACATGCAGGAGGGTGAAAGGCGTGCAAGGAATAGAGTAAATTGGAACGATGTGGTATACCGGGGTCGACGTGCTGTCAATGGATTGAACCAGGGCATGTGAAGCGTCTGGGGTAAACCATGGAAAATTGTGTAAGGCCTGGATGTGGAAAGGGAGCTGTGGTTTCGGGCATTATTGCGTGGCAGCTAGAGACTGAGAGTGAACGAATGGGGCCTTTGTTGTCTTTTCATAGTGCTACCTCGCACACATGAGGGGGGAGGGGGATGGTATTCCATGTGTGGCGAGGTGGCGATGGGAGTGAATGGGGGCAGACAGTGTGAATTGTGTGCATGGGTATATATGTATGTGTCTGTGTATGTATATATATGTGTACATTGAGATGTATAGGTATGTATATTTGCGTGTGTGGACGTGCGTGTGTGTATACATTGTGTATGGGGGTGGGTTGGGCCATTTCTTTCGTCTGTTTCCTTGCGCTAACTCGCAAACGCGGGAGACAGCGACAAAGCAAAATATATATATATATATATATATATATATATATATATATATATATATATATATATATATATATATATATATATGTACATAATTCATACTTGCTGCCTTTATTCATTCCCGTCGCAACCCCGCCACACATGAAATGACAACCCCCTCCCCCAGCACGTGCGCGAGGTAGCGCTAAGAAAAGACAACATAGGCCTCGTTCGTTCACACTCAGTCTCTAGCTGTCATGTATAATGCACCGAAACCACAGCTCCCTTTCCACATCCAGGCCCCACAAAACTTTCCATGGTTTACCCCAGACGCTTTACATGCCCTGGTTCAATCCACTGACAGCACGTCGACCCCGGTATACCACATCGTTCTAATTCACTCTAATCCTTGCACGCCTTTCACCCTCTTGCATGTTCAGGCCCCGATCGCTCAAAATCTTTTTCACTCCATCCTTCCACCTCCGATTTGGTCTCCCACTTCTCCTCGCTCCCTCCACCTGACACATATATCCTCTTGGTCAATATTTCCTCACTCATTCTATCCATGTGGCCAAACCATTTAAAAACACCCTCTTCTGCTCTCTCAACCACACTCTTTTTATTACCACACATCTCTCATACCCTTTCATTAATTACTCGATCAAACCACCTCACACCACATATTGTCCTCAAACATCTCATTTCCTACACATCGACCCTCCTTCGTACAACCCTATCTATAGCCCGCGCCTCGCAACCATAGAACATTGTTGGAGCCACTATTCCTTCAAACATACCCATTTTTGCTTTCAAAGATAATGTTCTCGCCTTCCGCATATTTTTCAACGCTCCCAGAACTTTCGCCCCCTCCCCCACCCTGTGACTCACTTCCGCTTCCATGATTCCATCCGCTGCCAAATCCACTCCAAGATATCTAAAGCACTTCACTTCCTCCAGTTTTTCTCCATTCAAACTTACCTCCCAATTGACTTGTCCCTCAACCCTACAGTACCTAATAACCTTGCTTTTATTCACATTTACTCTCAGCTTTCTTCTTTCACACACTTTACCAAACTCAGTCACCAGCTTCTGCAGTTTCTCACCCGAATCAGCTACCAGCGTTGTATCATCAGCGAACAACAGCCGACTCACTTCCCAAGCCCTTTCATCCACAACAGACTGCATACTTGCCCCTCTCTCCAGAACTCTTGCATTCACCTCCCTAACAACCCCATCCATAAACAAATTAAACAACCATGGAGACATCACACACCCAAGCCGCAAAGCGACATTCACTGAGAACCAATCACTTTCCTCTCTTCCTACTCGTACACATGCCTTACATCCTCGATAAAAACTTTTCACTGTTTCTAGCAACTTGCCTCCCACATCATATATTCTTAAAACCTTCCACAGAGCATCTCTATCAACTCTATCATATGCCTTCTCCTGATCCATAAATGCTACATACAAATCCCTTTGTTTTTCTAAGTATTTCTCACATACATTCTTCAAAGCAAAAACCTGATCCACACATCCTCTACCACTTCTGAAACCACACTGCTCTTTCCCAATCTGATGCTCTGTTCTGATGCTCTGTACATGCCTTGACCCTCTTAATCAATACCCTCCCATATATATATATATATATATATATATATATATATATATATATATATATATATATATATATATATATATATGGTAATTCTCAACGATACACCTACATGGCAGATGGATTGATTTCCGTGCTAAGAGCCTGCCTCGTGAGTAGGACGGGACAGAATAAATTGGGCAGCGACTCCAGTTCCTGCCAACCCACCAATGAAGTGTTGTAAGCTGTCATTGGCAACATTTGCAGCCGGGAATCCACCAACATTTCCTTCGGAAAAATGATTTTCACTTGACCTTCTTTCCTGTCTAGTCCTCCTTGCGTCATTAACTTAAGTCCTCCATTATTTTGCGATCTATTACAGGAATATGGTCATTACTGACGTGTTGCAAGTCAGTACTGCAGTGTGAGTTACAATAATGATCTAGGTGTGTGTGTGTGTGTGTGTGTGTGTGTGTGTGTGTGTGTGTGTGTGTGTGTGTGTGTGTGTGTGTGTGTGGTGTGTGTGTGTGTGGTGTGTGTGTGTGTGTGTGTGTGTGTGTGTAAAACGAGTAAAGATTGCTACGTATATACAAGGTTAAGAAACAGGGTAACACATGAATAACATACAAATAGCAGTCACAAATATCACACACACACACACATCTAACTTAACCATACACACACTCCACAACACAGTGATATTCGGCACATGTTACGAACTTCATGGGTCGTCCCGTCCAGCCCGAGTGTGGTACCGTCGTGCCCAAGTGTGGTACCGTCGTGCCCGAGTGTGGTACCGTCGTGCCCGAGTGTGGTACCGTCGTGCTTAAGGAGTTAAAGTCTCATTTTGTGTGCAGTACCCAAACACCTCTCCTGCTTCAGTCGACACTTACCTGTTGCCATGTTCGCACAACAGGTAAACACGAGCCTCTCCGCCCAACACACGGTAGAAATAGAAAAAAAAATCACCAATCACCAAAATGTGCTTAAATGAGTCTATAATTGTGAGAGAACACCATATGAACCGACAAATTACGTCCACATAAAGTATACTAATACTGGCAGTGGTGGTATCGTGACAGTGGTGTAGGTGGTACAGTAGTGGTGGTCCATTACCAGTGGTGTAGGTGGTATATCAGTAGTAGTATTATACAGTGGTGGTGGTGCATTACCAGTGGTGTTAGTGGTACAACAGTAGTAGTATTATACAGTGGTGGTAGTGCATTACCAGTGGTGTAGGTGGTACATCAGTAGTAGTATCATACAGTGGTGGTATTAGTGCATCACCAGTGACGTAGAAAGTGATGTAAGTGGTTACGTGGAAGTGGCGTTAATGGTATAGTGGTAGTAACGTTGGTAGTGCTGCGGTGGTGATGTAGGTGAGAAGTGGCAGTGGCGTTGGTGGCACAATGGTAGTGAAGGTGGTGGTGAAGAGGTAGTGATGTACGTGGTACAGGGGCAATGGCGTTGCTGGTACAGAGGTAAAGACGATAGTGGAGAAAAGGTTGTGATATAGGTGGTAGAATGCAAGTGGCGTTGGTGGTAGAGTGTTAGTGGTAGAGGGTGCACAGTGGTAGTGGTGGTGAATGTAAAATGGTGGTGGTGGAGGTTGTACAGTGGAAGTGGTGGAGGTTATACAATGTCAGTGGTGGAGGTTGTTGGTATTGGTGTAGGCTGTGCTGGAGGGTGCACAGTGGAAGTAGTGGAAGGTGTACAGAGGTTGAGGTAGAGGGTGTACAGAGGGAGTGGTGGAGGGTGTGCAGTAGTAGAGGCTATACAGTGGCAGTGGTGCACGGCAGAGAATGGTAATGGCGGTGACTGTACTGTTGCAGTGACGTCTGATGCGCACAATAAGTGTGGCACGTGTGACAGTGCCGGCAGTATGAGTAGGATAATGGCAGCAGTGAACAACCATTATAACAACCCAGGTGTAAGTGGCTGAAGTTTCCGCCGTACAAGTAAAGTGTGGAGGAAGTGGAGACTTGGTGGTATATGAGGGGTTGTGGGGAGGTGGTGTTGTGGGTGGTGGTTAGCGAGAGTCTGTGTACAATGAGAGGAACATGGCTGAGTCCCTGGTAACGATGCTTGGTGTGGTGACACTTACTGGGACGGGCAGTGATGGTGTCTCATACTTGAGCGACCATCTACCTAAGTGGCAGATTTAATACTCATGGTGGTAAAGTCCCAGGCATTGGTGGCAGAGTTGGTGGTGCAGGTGGCAGAATTGAAGGTGTAGGTGGTAGACTCAGCGGTGAAGAAGCGATAGTTACAGGTTTAGATGGTGAAGACGGTATTTTGAGGTGTAGGTGGCAGACTCAGTGGTGAAGGTGGGAGAGTTAAAGGTATATAGGTGGGAGAGTTAGTGTTTTGACGTGAGGATAAACCATGAGAGGTACAGATTTTTTGTTTTGTTGAAAACACAAGTCATGGACGGAAGTCCTCACTGAGGCTAAGCTTTCCATGATGTAGGTGATTAACGAGATCAGGTATAGTCTGAGCGGTAGGTGATTAACGAGATCAGGTATAGTCTGAGCGGTAGGTGATTAACGAGAAGATTAGGTAAAGTCTGAGCGGTAGGTGATTAACGAGATCAGGTATAGTCTGAGCGGGAGGTGATTAACGAGAAGATTAGGTAAAGTCTGAGCGGTAGGTGATTAACGAGATCAGGTATAGTCTGAGCGGGAGGTGATTAACGAGATCAGGTATAGTCTGAGCGGTAGGTGATTAACGAGAAGATAAGGTATAGTCTGAGCGGTAGGTGATTAACGAGATCAGGTATAGTCTGAGCGGTAGGTGATTAACGAGAAGATAAGGTATAGTCTGAGCGGTAGGTGATTAACGAGATCAGGTATAGTCTGAGCGGTAGGTGATTAACGAGAAGATCAGGTAAAGTCTGAGCAGTAGGTGATTAACGAGATCAGGTATAGTCTGAGCGGTAGGTGATTAACGAGAAGAGCAGGTACACTCTGACAGTTTTTAAAAAAATGGTTAACACCTGCCTTTACAAAAAAAAAGCACAGGACGTAGGTGTTAGGAAAGACATGAGTTTCCACGGGTTCGTGGTGTATACCAGTCAACATCATCTCAACGGCCCGCTCAACTCTGGACCTGCCAACACACAGGACACAGCAATCACGTAACGGAGTGGCTTGCGGAATATAAGTAGTGCAGGTAATGACGGGGCACACAGGTAGTTAATTTCCTGGGGCAGAAACCGAGGGATTATCCATTACGAGGGATAGAGAAGCACCAGTGCACAAGAGGATCAAGCACTGATGTCATACTGGAGAGCTGGATTCGCACTGCTTTACATTCGATTCTGTTACGTATGTGGAGCTGGAGCCTCCCTACACGTGACACTAGTGTTATAAACAAGAACGTATTAATCTTTTGTGTAATGTGACTAACTGTTCAGGAAAAATCTTTGGCTGAACACTGAATTTCTTTCGAGACACATATCTGTGTTGAGAGGGAGCATGTCCTCATGACACCAAGAAAGTTTGTGGTGCGTGTGGTTTTCTACCACAAAGTTGTGTTGCGTGTGGTTTTCTACCATCAAGGTTGTGTTGCGGGTGGTTTTCTACCATCAAGGTTGTGTTGCGGGTGGTTTTCTACCAAGGTTGTGTTGTGGGTGGGTTACAATCATCAGAGTTGTGTTGAGTGTGGTTTTCTCCCTTGAAAGGAGATGAGAGAGCTGTGAGGGAGTTTAGTAGGAAAAATAGGAAGAAGGGTTTCAAGCGTTATATTTAACTGCGTTATGCCTGGCACAGTGATGGAATCTACGTAGGGAAGACTAAGCAGATATGAAAGAGGCGGAGAAATGCATGTTGAGTCGTTGTGTGTCCGTACACGTAGTTACCTTATGAAAAAATGAAAACATGAAAAAAGAAAAGCAGGAAAAGCGGAGGAGACAGGACAGAACCCTGAGGGACACGGTGTTGAAGAGGAAAGAGAGAGGCCTTTAGAAAGGTGGCCAGATATGGTAAAACAGTGACGGGGTGCAGCCCAGGGAAAGGGAGTCATGCCGTGCGGAAAGCTTTTTATTCATCATGGGCTGCAGGATTACCCTTCGTCTCTCACACACGATGACTACATATAAATAAATCAAGAAGGTGGATACCGCCTTACGATGTTCAAACTGATGATCAGAGCAAACACTATGATACTTAAGATGCTTTAAGTAAGTGGATACTGAGGAGAGATTCATAGATTGGAAACAGAATTTGGAGCAACATACTGACTACTGGAACGGATATAACGTCCACTGTTTGCTAGGACTGCTGCACCAATACATGATACTAAGATGGGAACATTCTCGATTTCCGACAGAGGAGGAACACAGGAACAACCACGGTCGACAGTTGAGATACACACACTCGTTCACAACACGTGGAGGAATGCCACCTGGTCTTCATCCCTTGGTTGTGTCCAAAGAGTGGTATGGTTGGACCGAAAGAAAATGCAAGATTATACGGTAAATTAGCAAGGATAATAAATAGCTAAACACCTGGTATTATAAACAGTCGAGTCAATGGACAGAATTGGTCGTGCCATAACAAAGAGTTTATGGTGAAAAATGGTATAGTTCTTGATAAAGATGTCATAATCTATGACACAGGTGATATGATTTGTGATGATGATGCCACAATTTATGATGCAGCTTGTGTGGTTCTTGATAATAATGGCATAGTTTATGGGAAGGTTGGTATGGTTCTTGATGATAATGGCATAGTTTATGTTAAGGTGTGATTCTTGACATTGATGGCATAGTTTCTGGTTGGTACAGGAGATATTCTTCGAGATAATGATGACACAGTTCGTGGTGCAGATAGTGAAGATGATAGTGTCATCAATCATAAGGATGGTACGATAAACAATGCAGATGGAGAGGTTACGGCATCAGTGATACAGTCTATGTCACGTGATCCTGAGCTAGTGTGATGGGGACACAATCTATGTTGTCAACTGAACACCTAATGATGCAGGTCCTACGGTTACCCTTGCCATTGATATAGTTAACAGTACACGTAGAATGGTAGGTGGAAGGCGATCCATCTAGTGATGGACATCGTATGAAGCTCAATGTGTAGTTATGTCAAGGGTGCTTCTATAGTTAGTGGAAGAGGTGGTGGTTAGTGGTGGTGTTCGCGGCTGGCAACGTACCATAATTCAGTAGCTCCAACCGACCGTACATAAGAGTCGTGCTGATGGTACGTACATGGTGTTAGTCTTCCCAGTTGTAAGTTGAGAGGAACATGATTGTTATTTTGCTAAGGAATGTTGGAGAACCTGTCTTCCATGCATTATCTTTCAATGTCATAAACGTAAGATTCAGCCAATTTCTTCATAAGATGCTCTGAACTTGTATAAATCTTAGACTCATGACATCACAGGGGCCGAACTGGTCGGAACTGACCGTTCTCGACCACGAGGAACTGTACACACACAAGAGGCGGTAGTGAAGGTCAGGTCAGGTGTGGATGAAACATATACCAGACGTGAAAGACACTAGACATAACAATACATACAGTAAGTAGCTGTTGAAGGACACACAGTGTCTGTAGTTGTAGTACTAGCAGTAGTAGGTGGACGATGATGGTTGTAGGTATTCATCTGTAGACTGGGAGGTGGGCTGGGGTGGGTGGAAGGATGTAGGACACTGGAGATGCAGGGAAGGATATCCTAGGGGAAGGATGTGTACTCACCCCGAAGCGCCTTCATGTGGGCCACGGCCATCCTGAGGATGGTGAGCTTGTCCGGCTTGCGGGCCAGGGCCGAGCAGGTGGGCACCATGTCGCTCAGCTCGGCGATGTACGCCGTCATCTTGTTGCGTCGGCGACGCTCGATCTCGCAGTGGTTCTCCCTGCCGCCCACATAAACATACAGCATTACCACATGGCACACACTTATCTACATACTATCACATAAGCCAGCAGTACCTTCTCTTCTACATGCCACTGTCACATAATCCATGACCTCTACACATCACTACACATATAAGCCATAACCTTCTCTACATGCCA
>NC_092224.1:1717379-1772379 GCF_036320965.1 Panulirus ornatus | reverse complement strand
GTGTAAATAATCGTGGCCCAAAAACTGTTTCAGCTACTGACAACATCCATCAAAAGCAATGGACTGTTCAGCAGAGAAACTCAAGAGAGACCTGAACTCGGTAGCCATAAAATGTACCTGGCCAGACGGGATGTGGTGGTTACGTAAGCCTAAGGGCCTCGACCTTCAACACCCTGACTGGGTAAAGTAGCAACACACAACTTAGTCCCAGACCGAGCCGTAGGGGATTGCAGACCTCCAAAACCATGTAAGGTATGCGTAAGGTACGGTCTCATACCAAGTTGAGGGAGAAAAGACTTCGAAATCCGTCGTATGGTATACGTAAGGTATGGTAATGTGCCACACAGAGCAGACCTTCAAAACCATCATAACTTATGTGGCATAAGGTTAGATTCCAGACTGAAACTGGAGGCATAAGACCTCCAGAATCAATTTAA
This sequence comes from Panulirus ornatus, assembly GCF_036320965.1. Taxonomy (NCBI): domain Eukaryota; kingdom Metazoa; phylum Arthropoda; class Malacostraca; order Decapoda; family Palinuridae; genus Panulirus; species Panulirus ornatus. The sequence goes on along the minus strand of NC_092224.1, from coordinate 1,771,942 downwards.
AGTATACATAAATCCCTGGCCGAATTATGGAGGCATAGGATCTCGAAAACCATCGTACGGTATTCGTAAGGTAAGGTAAGGTCCTAGACCGTGCTATGGGGGTAGATGACCTCCAAAACAATCATAAAGTAAATCAAGATAAAGGAGGAGGGCAATATGAAGAAAATCCAACATGTACTACTCAACCCCAGCTGACCAGAAAGTTTGGGACATATTTAGAGATGTTGGAAAGTGTGAGCTTATCACCATCATCATGGAAACTAGGCCGAGGGTGGACGCACTGAATTGGATAAAAATCCAACGCACTTCTGGGCTATGAGTGAGCCTACGCAGGGACTAATAGGCTTGCATGGATCCGACTCTACGTCTGAGGAGAGTACCTCACCCGGCGCAAATAAACACCAGCAAGATCTCAGCTCGTCCAACCGAACTGGAATCCAGTTCAGGCTACATGTATGGACGATGTGTAGATAAGGAAGTCCAGCTACAACTTCACAAGTAGTGTTACGAGAGGCAATAAAGATATTCTCATCAGACTTAATCAAAATGAAAGCATTAACACAGCAAAGTTGATGATGAATAATTACAGGACGGGAGACTACACGAATGTAAGCAGGCTGTATATAGTGGTACAATCTTCGTCAACCATCACCACATGTACACACACTGCAGCCATCACCAAACACCAAATCTCTTCCATTCCGGTCCAGTTTTAAATATTAACTGTGCGACACGAACCTCCGGGGCTCTGACGTCAAATACCTAGCTAAGGTCACTCCTTGTATCAAGTCAGAACATGGTGTGACGCTAATCATAGCTGCCAGACAAGCACAAAGGCTAAACTACCTCATCAAACGCCCTGTCTGAAGACGCCGTAATCATCACGGTAATATGTTAACTTCTAATCATAACTACAACAACTGCCACTCAACCATCATTTTTCACTGCATGTCGACCCCAGCTCACTACCAGCCAACCAACACATCCAATACTAGTCAAGTGTCACACCCAATACCAGTCAACTACCACATCCACTACCAATCAAATATCACACTTAACCAGTCACTATCATACCTAATACCAGTCACTACCACATCCAATACCAGTCACTACCATACCCAGTACCAGTCACTACCACACGCAATACCAGTCAACTACCAAACTCAATACCAGTCAACTACCACACCCAATTACTAACAGTTGAAAAACACCAATAAAATACCACACTCACAATCAGTCAACTACCTCACCCACTACCAGTCAACTACCGCACTCAATACCAATCAACTACCACATTCAATACCCATAAACTACCACACTCACTACCAGTCAACTACTACACCCATTACCACACTCAATACCAGTTAATTACCACACCCACTACCAATCAATTATCACAGCCAATAACAGTCAGCTATTACTCCTAATACCAATCAGCTTCCACATCCACTAACAGTTAACTACCTCACCCACTACTAGTCAACTATTACACTTAATACAGTCAATTTCCACTTTCAGTACCATTCAAATACCACATCCACCACAATCAACCTTCACATCCACTGTCCTGTCATTGATTACATCACTACCACAAACATTTTGTCACCAACCACATCCACCACCAGTATACCACTATGCAGACGACCAGTTACATACCACATTCGCCACCAGTTAACTACCACATCCATGATCAGTCAGTCACCACACCCACATCTTCGCCGAGGCTACACCATCGTCAAAAGACAATGCGAAAAAAGGACATTATCCTCTTGGGCTTTCTCGCCTCAAAGTGGCTCACTTTACCCTGCTCCCGCCTGGAGCGCAACTCCTTGGGAGGGGACCTGAGTTACATAACACTAAGTCATACTCATCACTAACGAAAGACATGGGATCACACTCATCACCATCACTCAGCCACAGTCAGTCTTGCTTACCACTGAGTTCACCTTACCAGAGGCTCACGGGTCGTGTGGCATCACAGTCGCCAGTGGAAATATCCTCCTTCATAACAATCCTTCAAACACACACCCTTAGGAAAAGCATTAATCAAGCTGATGATTGGCGTTATGTCAAGCTTACCAGAAAATATCACATTAAAGAGTGATCTTTATTCACACTTACCACAAGGAACATATCACACTTAAAATGAATCTAAATCACACTTACCACAAGGAACATATCACACTTAAAATGAATCTAAATCACACTTACCACAAGCAACATATCAAACTTAAGGTGACTTTAAATCACAGTTTCCATAGGTTATATATCATCTTGAATTGCCTTTGTCACACTTACACTACCATTAAATCACAACCACTCCTAGCATGACGTATGTATCAATATTATCATTAAATTACGAACGACAGTGGCGTTAAATAACGTCCCAAATTCTCTGTGAATAGCAATCGCCTCTTGCATGAACATCACACCACCACTAGCAGCATATCCCGGTAAACAATGAAAATACTGCCCATCACTAGCATTGTGACCTTATGACCAATTATAATACCCCCCATCACTAGCATTACGACCTTATGACCAATTATAATACTGCTTACCACAACCAATATGGGCCAGTGATCACTCGTCATCCTGGTCACCATAATGTCCCACTGGCCAATCTCAATATATTGCCATATCTAGCATTATGACCTCACTGCCCACTAACACGGAACTTGCCTAAACAACTGATGCCACCTCAGAGTACCCTGGTCATAGCCTGGGTGTCTGGCCTGTCCACCTACCACCCACCTGCCTGCCTGCCAGCCTGCCTCCCACGCTCATTAAGGCCGTCCAGGTCAACATGGAAAATCCAACAAACGAAAAATTATTGTTAACACCCTTAACATCATGTGTACCCCCACCACCATGTGTTGCCCACCAAGTGTACCCCCACCATCATGCGTCCCCCCCCCATCATGTGTTCCCCCACCATCATGAACATGTGTACCCCAACCATCAGGTATTCTCAACCATCAGGTGTTCCCCACCTGGTGTACCCCAACCATCAGGTGTTCCCCACCTGGTGTACCCCAACCATCAGGTGTTCCCCACCTGGTGTACCCCAACCATCAGGTGTTCCCCACCCGGTGTGCCCCAACCATCAGGTGTTCCCCAACCATCATGTGTACTCCAACCATCATGTGTACCCCAACCATCATGTGTACTCCACCCATCATGTGTACCCCAACCATCATGTGTACCCCAACCATCATGTGTACTCCAACCATCATGTGTACCCCAACCATCATGTGTACTCCAACCATCATGTGTACCCCAACCATCATGTGTACCCCAACCATCAGGTGTACCCCAACCATCATGTGTACCCCAACCATCATGTGTACCCCAACCATCAGGTGTACCCCAACCATCATGTGTACCCCAACCATCAGGTGTACCCCAACCATCATGTGTACCCCAACCATCATGTGTACCCCAACCATCATGTGTACCCCAACCATCATGTGTAACCCAACCATCAGGTGTACCCCAACCATCATGTGTACCCCAACCATCATGTGTACTCCAACCATCATGTGTACCCCAACCATCATGTGTACCCCAACCATCATGTGTACCCCAACCATCATGTGTACTCCAACCATCATGTGTACCCCAACCATCATGTGTACCCCAACCATCATGTGTACCCCAACCATCAGGTGTTCTCAACCATCAGGTGGTCCCCCATCATGTGTACCCCACCATTAGGTGTTCCCCACTATGTGTTCCACACCATATGCTCACCACCATGTGTTCCCCCATGTGTTTCTCAACCATGTGTACCCCCCAACATGTGTTTCCCAACCATGTGCACTCCATCAAGTGTTCCACACTGGGTGTTCCCCTACCAAGTGAAACCCCTCTATGTGTTTCCCCACCATGTGTTCCCACACCATATGTTCCCCCACCAGGTGTTCCCCACCATGTGCATCCACACCATATGTTCCCCCAACAGGTGTTTTCCACCGTGTGTTCCTCATCATGTGTACCCCCACTAAGTGTTCCCACACCAGGGTTTCCCCACCATGTGTACTCCTACCATGTGTTCCCACACTAGGTGTTTCCCTACCAGGTGCTAGGTTACTCCTGATCACCCCTCCCCCCCAACACACACTCCCACTATGTGAACCTTGGCCTTACTAGCAAGACCACATAAAGTACAGTGTTTCTTTCTTTATTGAAGATGCGATGCAGACCTTACAATGATGCAATTCATTTGGGAAAAATGAAAGAAAGTGAAGCATACTGTATCTAACCACACTGGCCATCAACATTCAAGTACCTGCAACCAGCATCGTAAAACTACATATCTAGTAGTGACTACCAATGTGCATTCCATCAGCATTACACCACTCTGACAACCAGCTTTAAACTAGAGGAAACTAACTGTTCACCAGAGATAAACCTCTCAGAACTAGCTTTCCACTAACTGTTAGTCTGCTTTAAACAATTCACAATGAGCAGTACACTAAAACCGACCAACTAGTCTTAACACGATATTAATGGGCCACTTATACCAACGTAGATTTGATGTAGTTTTATTTGATCTAACATGACAACAGCTTCCATATTCACTATCCTTGTTATTTACACCGTACTTCCCATGAAAATATAAAACTAACTTAACCTCTAATACGAAGGTACAGACTTTGAGCACGACGGTACGACCCCTGAGCAAGACTATACAACTCTTGGATACGACTGTTTGGTCAAAGGCCAGGCCATTACACCCGAGAGTCGTCTCGTCATATTCAAGGGTCGTGCCGTCTCGCTTAGTGGGTTTAAGCAGCGAACCACAAAATCACACTGACCACTGCCAGCGAATCACAGTGATTTCTAAAAATTATTCACAGTGAACCATTATGTCCTCCAAAAACGAACCACAGAAGTTATCATGAGCTCTGAATCCTCACTGACCGCTAGCATTATATCACAAGGAACGTGAACACCGAATCATACTACTGACCTGCAGCCATGAATTACAGATACCTCAACACTGAATCACACCAACCTTCCGGAAGAGTGTTATAGTGATCAGTAGCACTGAATCAGTGAACACGAGCACTGAGATACAATGACCTCTAGCAATGAATCACTGAATATGTGCATCAAATCAAAGATACTTCTCGAATCCAATCAAACAGACAAACACCAATGAATCCTACGAAACAAGACACAAAAAACGATGAACAAGACCAACGTATCATAATGACCTTGCAAAGAATCACATAATAAATAGTACTGAATCACATGAGCCACAGCGATAAAACGTTCAAATAGCTCTTGATTCCACGTTTAAATCCCCAATGGCAGTGGTGTGTAACAATGATGGCATCGTTATACCAGAAAGCTACTGAGCAATTTATCTACATTGTTACGATGTTGTGGTGGCCAAATGAAAACAATATCGGTAACAAGTGCTCGGTACAGCGTTATCAGCAATGTTGTCACGCATTCACGAACATCTTGACTACGTTATAATTAGGAATAATGTTGGTATCATGCAACGGTCTCCCTCTGCTGAGGATAATGCTGGCAACCTTTGGTGTAAACTGTTGACAACAATGTTGCTAACACTGTAGTGTGGGTGAAGACCTGCGTGTATTCGACATTGCTGTAGGAACTGTCGGTCGCCTTTGTCCGGAGTGAATAGTACATTGCTCCGCTGGTGTGGTCGTGACTCCCAACACTGGTGTTCACACAGTCACCATCACAAGTTATGAACAATGTTTGTGTCTGGTGTGGCCCCACCTTTACTTATCCTTCAAACACTCCCGCTGTGCTCAAGTGTAACACGGACTCATATTCACAGACCATAAGTTGTGAGGTTAATACCCGAGACTCTGAGACATGACCCGGAGGTACAGGAGGCTTGGGGATGAGTGAGACATTGGCAAAGAAGGGAAGAGGAATCATATCATATGATCTTACACGCAAGACTTCATCATCTCCAGGAAATCACAATCCCCATGACCACCCATCCATCTCACGTCACCACAACTATCCAAGTCTATCACATTCCAGCACTTCACCATATCATGATTTCATCACCAGTGGAACTGCCATTATCACTTCACCAGTCTTCACCACTTCCTAAGCCCTGACCATCTCCTCCTATCCATAATCCCCTCACTACACACTCTTCATGGCTAACCTCTGCTTCACGCAGCTTACAGAAATCATCCTTACACATCCTTAATCCACGACTGTATAGTGCTGCCTCAGCGAGGCCCATTCTGGTCAGATTATGATACTTTCCGCGTTCACTCTCCTGTAACATTGCCAAGGCAATATACTTATATCAATTATGGTCTAGCCTTGATATGGACTTCCGTCTATGTCTGGTGCCTCCAAGTAAATAACTTAGTGTTTCTTCTCTTTTTTCCTGGAGGCAGCTGAGCCAGAGGAAGAGGTGGGTGGGGAGGAGCTGCTGGTTTACTGTGCTGCATTCACAAGAATGAATCCTGCTCTACCCATGCAAGGTTACCCAAATTCCAAAAACTTGTTTACCGTAAATCTTTAAAATCTTCTCTATATTACTTCACAGGAATACCACTATTCACATGACTCTACTGCCCCATGACTACCACTACCTGATGACTTCGGCAAAGCCTTGTCTACACCACCGCACGGTCTCATAATTCCCCTGTCTTCACTAACTCTGTACCTACCCTACCCCTCTACCCTACCCCTTACTACTCTCCCATCATTCAAAATACTGGTGCTGGGAGGGAAGGATCACCCGGACTACACATGACAAAAACAGATCAATGTCACACATCTTGTTATGTAAAAGTTACTAAAGACGCTCGGTAATAATGTAATACAGGAATAGCAGTCTAGCTGACGGTACCAGCGGAAAAATGCTGTTATTCTACAGATCATCAGAAATTCATAGCCCTAATTATATTTCTTTTTCAAAATAAGTCATGTGGAATACAAGCAGCTAAAACATTAACTCTGAACCCTAACTTACGTACGTAGTAATAATCAAAGGCCCATTTTTTCCTCCATACTTCAGGATATGAACATACTACAACCTTCACTAAACAATCAAGATGTGTGTGGCGGAGTCCCTCCCGCAGGCCTACCTACTCATCAAAGATTCCCCCTGAGGCCAGCCTCATGTCTCGATTGTTCATAACATTACAGTGTCAAATCAAGCCCACGATGTTTACAGTTGTCCTACCTTGGTTACATCTCTTGGTTTTAGTAAGATGTCTCACCAAGGTTCACCATGTCAGTCATGCCACCAGGGAATGACTGTCAAATGGCCACAGCGACGCATCCCACGGAAGATATTCTTTGTGTACATTATACATTCCTTCCTCAAGTTCTTTAGAGTTAGAGCGGTTCTAACATTTCTCATTATTTCTCACATCTGTTAGTGTACACTACAAACTATCTTAAACTGTCTGTGCACCTTACCTAGCTTAGTAATTACCTGTGAAGGGTAACGTTACCACAGAGGAGTATTCTAGTCTCATAACTACTAACGTGGTGTCAACGCCACTTTTTCCCACCCTCGTCTTGCAGGTTTACCAAAGTCAGCCAACCATCATATTGGATGAGGCAGCGGCTGCTGTGTGTTGCTCGCTGACGGTACGTTCACCACACATCCTTATGTATCGTACGTTCACCTTCCTATATGTAATGATGTTGATTTATCTTCAGCATTCTGCTCTGTTGCAACTTCTCATTTTCTCCCTAAAGAAGCATTTGAAATGTTGACTAAACTATGTTGTTTTCATTGGCCTTCTGGAAGATTTATGCTGTACTCGGAGGCAAAATATAAGTTAAACGATCTAGATTTTTAATTTATTCTGGCAGCGGCTGCCCATGATCATAGGCCTGGTTTGTGTTGGTATATGTTAAGTATGAGACGCCATGTCCTGACGTACAGCTCATTCTTTTTCTACTCGGGCGGTTAGAGGAGAGGAAGAAGAGGTGAGACCGGGGAAGTTTGAACTGAGAGAAAAGGCTGCAGTGTATAATAGTGTTGGCTTAAGTTTCTGATGTACCAGTTCAGTTTCACTCTTGGCCTCTCGTTGGTCAGGTAAGTAGCCATGCCGCGCCGGCACGCTCTGTCCCTGGCAAACTATGTTGTTCTCTGAGTATCGGCTCCTCGTCCTTCTTTTCTTAAGGTTCGTGAGATTTTATAGCCATCTATTTCATTCACTACTCTGAACAGATAAATCTACTGTATGAAATCTTTATAAAGGTCTGCACATCACGTCTCCTACAGGGAGAGCACCGATCACGTTCATGTCGGGACCTCTTACACTCCCTTCTCAAAGGTACACATCAGGCGCATTTTTGCAGTGTTTCTGTGGTCAAACTTCCCAGACATTCCTCCAGTACTGTACTCCGTCATTTTCATGTGACTTCTACCCAACAGCATATAGTTCTCTACGCATTTTTCCCAAGCAACTCCGACTTCACCTTCCAGAATTCATTGTCTGTTTCCTCCTAGTGTTTCTGTGAATTTTTCAAGTTAAATCAGCTATAGTCACATTTATGGTAACATACGCTATGCTAAGGTGATTTATCATCAATCCTCATCTGTATTCCAATTAACGTGGCAAGAGAATACAAGTTAGACGGCGTCTATGGAATTAATGTAAATAATATCCTTTCCGGTTGGTCGTGATATCCTCTATATAGGATAAAATTTCCTTTAGTCAGTAAACTGTCTCTCCAGCAAGTGACTGCGTATGATACTCCCGATGTTTTCAGTTACAATGTTGTTTCCTATTTCATTTTGGGTGCATCAGGTCGCTGCAGTCAAGGATGACCACCTCATGGATGTCTAAGATCATCAAGTAAATGTTTAGTTAGTTTAGTAAGTTCCTCTTTACGTTCCCCCGCTTCTGTCGTTCCCGTTTAGGATATAAACTCCAATCCACACATTGCTGCCCAGGTTTCCAATCTTAGATACAAACAGTTCGACCACATCAGTAAAGACTATAAGTTTCGTTTATTTAAGAGAGTTCTCAAGACACCACGCAAATCCTCTATATGTTCTCCCTCTTCTGTCATTACTGTGAAGGTTATAATTTGTAATTCATACCACACCGTCCATGTAATCTTACACATTAGTCTCCGTAAAGAATGGAAATAGTGTATTCGCCTGTCAGTAAACCACTTATGAGAGTTTGTCGGTTGTGTGCGGTTAGTTCAAATGCTCGAATGACGTCCAGTATCAACCATGTTCCCAGCTTCTGCCGCAGACTTGGTGGAAAACCTTTAGGAAAAGCTTTCAGCAGTCACGCCTGCCTCAGTCTACCAGGACAGACTTAATTCCAGTGAGTAATGATGTAATGCTGCTGCTCGGTCTCCTTGAACAATTATACACCATGAACATTCTACCTTCCTGTTCGCTCGTTTTCTTTTCTTGTTCTTCCGTGCTTGTGCCTAAAGAACGTGCATGTTTACTTTGGTCTGGTCTCTGTTCTTTATACCGTACTGTGTCATGATGATCTTAAGGCTCTGTATCCCACTGTCTTTGTTACTTGGTGGGCTTTACCATACGCAGTAAAGTAGCGTCTTTAGTTATGATATAATCTGGTGGCTAAACCTACACCCAGCTAGGTAATGGCCCGTGGCTTCGTTACGCAATTTGATGTTTGTTCTTGATACTGAAACTTGTATTGGCCGTACACACTTTTCCACACCTGCCACAAACATCATCCCAATGTTCTCACTCAACCTACACACTATGACCTCGGGATGAATTGTCTCTGCTTGTGTGTCATCGTTCGCCTCATTCCCATCCCTTTTGAAGTATTTTCTCCAATATTTTTCATACTATCCGTCTTACAGGTTTCCCTGACACCTACTCAGTTATGTTTCTCTCCTCATTAGACTCGCTAGTAGTTCACTGTTGTTTTTTCCCCATTATTCCTCATACCGTAATCACTACCATTACTTGTACTATTGTCGTCTGTCCTCTAATCTTCATCAATATTCAATATATAAGTTTGTACGGCTGATGGCGTCCAAGTTCCGCTTACACTTCTGATGATAAGGTAAATCTTTCATCAAAGGAAAAAATCTTTACGTTTGCGTGTGATATAACTGTTTCTAATGGACTGGATGAGCTGTCTGTCTGCAACATCACCTTCACTCTCTGCTAACCTAACCATCCTCCTTAACTACTACCCACAACCAACCAAACAAGTTTTGTAACAAATCATCTATATTTCTTTCTAACCATTTAACCATCCTCAACCGCTGGCAACCAACCTTTTCTCCTTCTATCAACCTACCATGCTCTATCACTAACACAAAATCCTGCATCCTTCTACCTCCCATAAGCACCTACCCATCCTCACCCCACTATCCTTCCCTATTACGTTCCATCTGTACTCACCACGACCTTCCTGCCACCCACTCCCAGTACCATTCGATTTAACTATTATTTACTCTGGACTAATCTCCATATAGTCATCCAACCATCCTCACTCCCTATTAACAAACCATAGTCTCCAAATACCATTCAATCCTCTTCCTCTACCACAAATCAACCATCTTTGCACACACACTTTATGGGGTGTATGTATACTGCCACCACAAACCACCCTTACCTATCCACCGCTTATTACTGCAACCCACCAACCCTCCAAAACTACAAATAAATCCTCCTCTTCCTGTACTAACCAAGCAACCTTCTTGTTCTACCTCTCCATTACCATACAATCCTCCTTCACAAACCATCCTTCTCCCTAACAGCACCCACCAGCCTCCGCTATGGTCTGAGGAAGACAAAATGTAGCGGTCAGGTTGCCAGGAGAGTAAGCAAACATGACCGACCATCCACTCACTTTCCCTAGTACCATCCAAACACCCTCCAGCACTACCTCCCAACTCATACCACCCAACTAACCACCTCAGATACCACCTGAAAACCTTCTACCACTGTCACCCAGACATCTATACTGCCTCACTCTCACCCACACCTCTAATTATCAGCCATCTTGCCACTCTACTGACCAAGCATCCTGCTAAACTACCTACCATCGACCAACATTACCACCTGACCCTAACAGTCACAACAGGATCCTCTCCTAGCATCGCACAACCTGTACAACCCTTAAAGTCTACTATTCCTATCACTCACCACTCTCCCCCATAACCACCTAACCAACTTTCTCAATTATCAACATAACATTTTCTTTTAAAATAACAAATCTGTCTTCCCCTGCTACCCATCCACCATCCTCCATTTTATTCATCAATCCTTACCTACAAAACTTCCATGGCAGTACATTCTCCCTGTACTACAAGGTGGGTGGGAGAGATGTCTTCTGCTTAACAAGTCAGTCTCTATATCTACATACAAGAATTTATAACATTTTACCGTCGTCCAGGACATTACCTCATAACAAACCATCAACGTTTCTGTGATCTAGCTTTCCCATGTACTCCAATCTCCCTCGTCACCACCTACGCCTTTCCTCCCAACACCTTACAGTAGAAAAATCATCAACCAACAGCAACACCTTCCCTAACCTAACCAATCATCCTTCTTTACTACCAACCAACCTTCACATCTACTACCGCCCAACCATCCTGACTCACTACCACCCGACCATCCTCCTTCCCTACCAACCAGTTATATTTCCCCACTACCATCCCCACCATCTCTCACACCAGCAACAGCCACCAGCCTTCCCGTGCATCATAACATTCTCTTCGTATACCATCCATCATAACATTCTCTTCGTATACCATCCAACCAACCTAACCACCGTCCATCAAACCATCCAACTCCAACAACTCCTAACCATCATCCCTAACTACTCCCCAGCTATTACTGTTCCCTGCATCCCAACCATCCTCATCTATCTACCCAACCTTCTTTCCCACCAGAGTTCAACTATCCACCTATCTCCTACCCATATCTTCCCACTATCTCCACCCACTAATACACAACCATCCATAAAAACATCATCCAAGCATCCTGTTATGCCATCCAAACATTGTCCTTCACCTATACTACCTCACAATCATCTTCCTCCATTATAACTCAATCATTCACTTTCACCAATGAAGACATGTTCGCCTTCCATCCGCCATAACCAGCCTCCACCACCCGCCACTACGATTCAACCTTACTACTTGGCCATCATCACTAACACATCAACGTCACCACCACTAACCAAGTATCATCTATGACCATCTCACCATCCCTCTTCACTGCCTCCTGTCCGACACCTATCCTCCCTCACCAACACGATACCATCCATCTTCACCTACTTTTTTTGTTAGCTGACACGACACGGACAGCTGAGGACCTAATCAAGGCTATCCCTTTAATGCTATATATATATATATATATATATATATATATATATATATATATATATATATATAGGGTTGAGGGACAAATCAATTGGGAGGTATGTTTCAATGGAGAAAAACAGGAGGAAGAAGTGTTTTAGACATCTGGGAGTGTCTTTGGCAGCGGGTGGAACAATGGAAGCGTCACAGGGTGGGGGGCAGCGGCGGCGGCGAAGGTTCTGGAAGCGTTGAAAAAGGTATGGAAGGCGAGAGCATTATCTCGGAAAGCAAAAATGGGTATGTTTAAAGTGGTTCCAACAATGTTATATGGTTGCGAGGCGTAGGCTATAGATAGGGTTGTGCGGAGGAGGGTGGATGTGCTGGAAATGAGATGCTTCAGGACAATATGTGGTGTGAGGTGGTTTGATCGAGTAAGTAATGAAAGGGCAAGAGAGATGTGTAGTAATAGAAAGAGTGTGGTTGAGAGGGCAGAAGAGGGTGTATTGAAATGGTTTGGTCACATGGAGAGAATGAGTGAGGAAAGATTGACAAAGAGGATATATGTGTCAGAGGTGGAGGGAACGAAGAGAAGTGGGAGACCAAATTGGAGGTGGAAAGATGGAGTGAAAAAGATGTTGAGCGATCGAGGCCTGAACATGCAGGAGGGTGAAAGGCGTGCAAGGAATATAGTGAATTGGAACGATGTGGTATACCGGGGTCGACGTGCTGTCAATGGATTGAACCAGGGCATGTGAAGCGTCAGGGGTAAACCATGGAAAGTTCTGTGGGGCCTGGATGTGGAAAGGGAGCTGTGGTTTCGATGCATTATACTTGACAGCTAGAGACTGAGTGTGAACGAATGTGGCCTTTGTTGTCTTTTCCTGGGGCTACCTCGCGCGCGTGCGGGGAGGAGGGGGTTGTCATTTCATTTGTGGCGGGGTGGCGATGGGAATGAATAAAGGCAGACAGTATGAATTATGTACATGTGTATATATGTATATATCTGTGTGTATACATATATATATGTATACGTTGAGATGTATAGGAATGTATATTTGCTTGTGTAGACGTGTATGTATATACATGTGTATGTGGGTGGGTTGAGACATTCTTTCGTTTGTCTCCTTGCGCTACCTCGCTAACGCGGGAGACAGCGACAAAGCAATATATATATATATATATATATATATATATATATATATCGACCAATCCCCAGGGGTGGATGAACAGCTGGGTTAACTGTGGACCGACCGCCGTAACCAGGATTCGAACCTATGCGTTCGACCCTGGGCGGCCCATGAATGCGTCACGGTCAGGAACACTAACCGCTGCTCCACCATCCTCCTCCATTCATCATATCCACACTTCATCCATCATAACCAACCGCAACCATTCCTCACACTACCATCCCACCATCTCCCCGCACAAAACTCTACCCAGCCCTCCTCCACCACCACAACGACTGAATCATACTCCATTACTAGCTATAACCTTGTCTAACTCTCCTGCCTCCATCTATATAGATCATGAAAGTAGGATAGTGTTACTGTTCTCCAGCAGTTATCCTCATGAACTCCCATATACTTCCTCTCTCTCACACACACACACACACACACACACACACACACACACGCGCGCGCGCGCGGCAACAACTGTTGTCAGGAGCGTCACCAAACGTGGGCACCTCAGCATCTCCCCTGCCTAGCGACTGTTCAATCAACAACTGTTTGTGCTGAGCCGTCCTGCCCACTACTCCCTTACCCTTAAACATCTATACCTTCCTTATATACCATCGATCTCAACTACTCTTCTCCGCTACTTGTGTCCTTCACCAACACCGTCCATCTAACCATCAACTTCTGTCCCCTAACCATTCTCCCTCTCCCCCTCCCACCCAGTCGCCCTGCCATACGCCCCAAGCCACGCCCACATTACCGTTCCTTTAAAACCAAATCACAATCATCATCATCTACAACCTAACTAAATCACAATCATCATCATCTACAACCTAACTAAATCACAATCATCATCTACAACCTAACTAAATCACAATCATCATCATCTACAACCTAACTAAATCACAATCATCATCTACAACCTAACTATTTCTTACAGCCAGGTGACCTACGATCCCGACTATTCGCTTCATCTACACCGCTTTACGACCACCCTCTACTACCATCCCACTATCCTCTCAACCACTACCCATCCTCTCAACTACTGCCCATCTTCTCAACCACCAGTCTAGCCCACCCTTGCACCGTGATTTTTCATTGTCTCCCAGTCACCATGGACCACTCTCCACCCTGCCATCATCCAACTATCCTCTCCAACAACACCATCCCACCTTCACCTAACCAACCCTCTCCTTCTATCCAACCATCCTCTCATTAATATTCATCCAGTTTTCTGTCCTTCCACCCGACCATCCAATAAACCCTTTACTACAGCTCTACCATCCACCCACACCCCTACCCACACATATTCGAAAAGTAACACTCTTACCCATCAACCATTCTCCCCTACAATGCAGCCAGCCTTCCATATTACCATCTCAATCACCCACCCTCACTACCATCCAGCTATCCTCCTCATCCCTAACCCAGCCATCATCATGTACTCTCCCTCAACCATCTCTCTCCAGTAAAACCCAGTAAATCCCCTTTACTATCCCTAAACTGACCTTTCCTACTACCCATCTACCTCCAGCACTACTATTCTACCATCTAATTACCGCCAGACCAACCATCATTACTTTTCCCGCCTCAGCATCAGGACCACGAACAACCACCTCATCCACACAATCCACTATCTCTCTCCCTCTGTCCTGTACGTCACCCAAGACTCGTTCAGATCAACCAAGTTAACATCTTCTCCCTTCACCAAACAACAAATCATCCACAATCCTATCAAAAACTCACGACTCCCGCCCATCCACTATCCTTCACCACCAACTACCCTCCTAACTACACACCAAACACCAACTTGTACAATGACCCAACTACGGTCCAGCCATCATCTGCCACTATCATCATCCAATCATCCTACGATACCTGAAACACATCCTACCCACTACCAACCAACTATCCTCTCCTCCCACCACCTAAATAACCCTAACTTTTATCTGTAACTCCTCAAATACCATCCTTTCCATCTATCATCACCTCACTATCCTTCCTCGACGAACATCCACCTCTCCATCAGCCGACCAATCTCTCATCACCAAGCTATCCTCCCCAGACCCTCTACCCAATCATATAACTCCTTCTCCCCTGCGTATTGTCACCTCAGCTATTCTTCTCAGCAACACAATCGACCTTACATTAGGTTGATCACACAGGCACAATGATAACATACAACAGCAGTTTCAAGCAGCGTCCAAGTCTCTATCTGGTATACGCCTTTGTTATAATGACACTAAAACCCAACGTCTTTCCATACAACGTCCCTGTAACAGCAAAATTATGCCAAGGTCCCTCCTCAGGTCTTCCGTCTTTATTCCATCCACTTCCGGTGTCTTGGCGCTCAGTGCCGTTTTCTTTTCGTTCTGAATCACCGAACGTCTTCACTCGTCCATGTTCCACCATCACCTGACCAGCCACCATAATACATGTGTTCTCCTGGGCTCTGTGACTTCCATCGACTCCCGGCACACAGCTGAGAGCCAGTTGGTGGTGCGGCGTCACCTACTCCCCTTGGCCCTCACACACACACACACACACAGGTATTCAATGTGTAGCAGTTTGGTTACTGACCACGAGTCAGCACGGGCCAGCCTGGGTTCGGTCACGCACGGGTTTGTATCTGGGGCATTGCACTCGGCCCAAACCCAACCCAGGTGTTCATCTTCCCCTCAGGGATAGTCGATAGATTGGGTACCTGGCTTAGGTTGGGGTGTGTTTGTGTACACCAATACATATCAGTAAAGATATGATACATATATACAAGGTTTACAGACGGGGCAACACGAGTGTAAAACTCGCTCCCCGTAACACACACACACACACACACACACACACACACACACACGCACATTTTACTCCTAACTATTGAAAGGTTCACACCACAGAGCTGGGGTGGAATTGCTTCCCCAACACACATCACATATTGTTAACAAGAAACATTATGATTTTGTACCTCTGTATACAAACCCAGCAATGCATGCAATGGCAGAACAGTACACTTAAGAGCTATCATGCAAACAGAAGGGAATAACCCCAATACAAGAGATCTAAGTAGGCATGCAACACATATACCGGTACACCGTAATGCATGCCACCACAGTAACAATATATAACAAGACACATTCAAACACAGAAAAATAGAAAAGCACAACATGCACCCACTCGTTGACACACACACACACACACACACACACACACACACACATACACACACACACACATATAGGAAGATGTAGTGGACACACACAGGAAGATGGAGAGTACACACATAAGAGGATGGAGAGTACATACACTGGCAGATGTAAAGTACATACATAGGAAGATGTAAAGTACACACACAGGAGGATGGAGAGTACACACCAAGGAAGATGCAGAGAACAAACATAACATAATCAACTGAACAAGATGTATGTGGCACGAGCGTCCACACAGGAAGACTGAGAGAGGAGCATACACGTCACACGGGAAGAGTGAGAACACATGTATGAAGAAAGAAGGAAAGTAAACACATGTGGGTGGACTTCCGTAAAGGCAGACAACACAAGGTTGGGCGAATGAGGAAAGCCTCACCCTGGAAGTGTGAGGGAAGAAAAGACACAAAAGGAAGTGTGAGACAGAAAGATACATGAAGAATGAGTATGAGAACATATTCATGGAGGCGGATGTTTGAAGAACAGGTATGTGGATGATCATGATAACATGTATGTGGATGACGACTAATTCGACAAGATAGGTCGATGAAAAGTATCCGAGAGAACAGAAAATGAGATCAAGAATATCTGAAAAACAGATACATGTATTAAGAGTAGGTGAAGACTACATGAAGAAGAGACATGAAGATAATGAATTCCTGATCTAACATACGAGGATGATCGAGTAGATAAGAAGGACAACAGCAAGGAAGGAGTTGATATGGGGAGTAAGAAGCGTGAGAGAATAAAACACTGTGGGAAAATACATGAATGAGAGAGAGAGAGAGAGAGAGAGAGAGAGAGAGAGAGAGAGAGAGAGAGAGAGAGAGAGAGAGAGAGAGAGAGAGAGAGAGAGAGAGAGAGAGAGAGAGAGAGAGAGACTGTTAAAGGAACGAAAAAAAGTTTATCAAATGTGGAAAATGTGTGACGAATAAGGAAAATGGGGAGTAACGAAAATGAGAGGGGACAAACCCGGCAGTTCGTGATAGAAGTGTGGGAAAAAAAGATGGAATTTAATAAAGAAAGGCACTTGGGTTAGGGTAGTACAGGAGTGTACGGGAGGCTAGCAAGCTGTACACCAGCGGGGAGGGGCGCTGCACACGGGGTGAGGGTTGACAAGGAGAGGAATATCTACGTTAGAGAGACGTGGCGATGCCTTGGGGCGAGGGGTGCCCGCTGACAAGACTCTGCCCTTCCCTCAAGCCTCCACAACCCGAATGAGGGTTAACTATGGTTGGCGGTGATCACAGCAAGGAACGGTAACACTGTGTTGGCAGGACAAACGGATGGTAGATGGTTGGTGGAATGGGGCATGGGTGGGGAGACAGAATGACAGAGAGACAAGATGGGGAGAGGAGAGTGGGGGAGGGGAGAGGGGATTCAGATAAGGCTGGGAGGAAAGTTCTGAATGATGGAAGGTCGTGAGGATGAAATACAGCGGGAGATGGAGAAATGAGGAAGGACAACCGGTGATGATGGAGGATAGGGAGGGCGAGGGATGGGGTGAGGAAGGTACGCAGAAGGATAGTAAGGGTTCCGGAAACAAGAGCTGACAGATTAATGAAAGGAGAGGATTTAGAGAGTTGTGGTGGAACAAAGGAAAGATAAAGATGAATGGGAAAAGTAGAAGGAAGATTTAACGGGAAGGATAATGAACGAAGCAGAAAGATGGAAGGGGTGGACACAGAATACATGGGAGAAGAGGGAAGGAGTGGGGTTGTGGTGGTGGTGGGCAAGGGAGAGGACACGACAGGTCGCCTGCTACCTGCACCTGTTAATATCTGCTCACACCTGAGCTACAACTCCACATGGCAACACACAGTATTACTGACTTCAGCACCGCCTGGCGTCTGTACACGTAGACCGCACTTAACGCTAGAAAACCACCTGACACAGGCATTAAATAAATGGCCGAGCGCATGGATGCGCAACATACGCAAATGACGCGTGCATAAAGACGCACACATAGAGAAACACACAAGTTAGCAAAACACATAAACCACACATGTACACAAAAGTCAAATGCATACAGACACACGTATAATTCAGTCAGATAAACACACATGTGCAAGAGTCATCGGGGGTTCTCTGTGACTCTACTGCCAACGAGAGGCATGGTTCAGGCAGCAGTAGTAGCCCTCCGTACCCACCAAAAATACAAATCTTGTGGACCTGACTTGTTGCATTAAATTTACAAAGTTATGTTGTCGTTCTCTCTCTCACAATCTACATAACAATGGTCATCACCTATGTGGCATCTCTCCTTATGTCTTGCTTCTCTCGGACACCCATCTATTTAATGACGTTCCCATTAGTTCTATTCACATGTCTAATCGTAGTTTACATCCACGTTTTCGTTCGGCCTAAATGTCTGGCACATTCCTCATGAACCCTGAGTCTGCCAACTTTGCGGTCACAGCAACGTTTCCTCAGGTCACCAAGCTGTTCCTGCACCGAGGCCATGTCATCCTGAGGTCGACCTTCTTCACTCAGGGAATATTAACGTAACACTGGCAGTAAGTCTCCAATACAGACCCCCCTCCCCTCAAGTCTCTTACATTTTCCATTCATTATATAGTCAGGACGAAATATTCAGCCGAGCTCCTCATATTCCAGATTGCTACAACTATTCTCTCAATCTGAATTTGCCACTGATCTTTACTCCTGTCGCTTTATCACAATTTCACACCCAACTAATTCATCAACTCATGTTCTGGTGGGTACCTCCTTAACCAGCACACACGATAATCTTAGTGCAACATTTCCAGGTTACTTGTAACACTGGTTACGTTAACTTGTTCAACTTACTGAAGTTTCCTTTATTTTCATTAAGAGAGTTATTAAACTTCCTCAGTCAAGATTACAACCGAGGTTATTACAGCGAGAACGAATCCATTTATCTCTGATGCATCTAAGATAATCTCTTCATGTGAGCCGCTAACGGCCTGTTTTCAGGTCATTACGGTAAAGAACTTGGAATTTCAGCTTTAAATATTTTCCCTCAACTTTCATTCAGCTTACATTTCCATTCGAAATCATCATCAATCAGAAAATTCTGGTTCATGACGTACTCCTTCATCGAAAGAACCTTAGAAAATTTTTATTCATTTGATCACAAGTGTTTCTGATCTTTAGCCAAACGCAGGAAGCACGTAACGCGAATCATACAAATATTTCTCTACTTGATAAACTTACTCTTTTTCGCTCTTCACTTTTATTTCTTAATTCTATTACAAACAACATTCCCTCATCTTATTCATCTCTTGCTAGTCTTACTACCATACCAATAATCTCTTTTTCTACGATCCAAAAATCATTCCTCCCACTGTACGTACGTAAGCAAGGCATAAGAACCTGGCGGCAACCTTCCTCGTCCTGTGAATGACACCTCTGACGCAACTCATCCAAGAAAGAGATGACCCTTCTGTTCTTCCCAATTATCACTCAACTGCTTTGACGTCTACTTTATCGCAAGTCTTCCAATATGTCTTCACATTCACATCTTGAATCAGACACTCTTGTCCGGAAAGACAATATCGTTCTGACACGGCAAGGTCCACGGGTGATATTCTTTTCTAAGCTACATCACAGTTATCTTTAAGATATCTTAAAGAATCGTATATCATAACAATTCATTTACGAACCCTTATGACAAGGTCTGAGGTAAGGGTTTGATCTACAAGTTTCCCTCTCTCATCTTTAATCCCTCGAGGTCCTTTTCCCACGTTATCTCTGGCAAAACTCTTTTCTATCGAGAGCAATGTTTCCTAAGGTTCTGTAATATCTCCCTACCTTCTTCAACACCCTTCTTTCCGAACTCTGTTTTTTTCTTCTTTTACCTGCTTCCCCTATGACGATGCAGGAGGATCTTCTAACCCACAAAGCTAGGTCTACAACCAAGCTGCACTATTATCCTTGGCTTTGTCGAGATGTTGTAGGCCAAAACCCGTTATGGTTAGTAACCACCACGTCATGGTCGTTGTACAGGCACTTCTCCAAGCCGTTTTTAAATTGTTCACAACTGTTCATAGTTTTATACAGCTGTATGCCCTTTATACAACAAATTTGTTTACACTATATACTTTCGTCGTGCTTACTAAATCTTTCGATTTCAGGGTTACTATCTCCAGCCATCCATGACTATCGTACCAAAGAGGAACTAGTGTAGATTGGCGGGAAATGCCTTCCAGGATTTTCTAAGTGTACATCAGGATATACATCTCTCGTCTGCATCCTAGAAGGTACAGTCCCAGCGCTTTACGTCGCCCCAGTACTTCAGGTTCTCATCACTGTCAATGCGGGCTGTAAAAGGTCTTTGCATACTTCTAACTCTGCCATTTCGTCCTCCATGAAAGGCGATATTAACGCTTAACACTGTCCAAGTCGGGAGAGAGAGTAAGTGCTATCCATAAAGACAGTTTCTATGGCATAATCTCCTTAGTCTTCAAAGCCCACAAAATCCAGCCTTCCATCTTTATTTACTGAGGCAATGGTTCTTCGGTTGTGCTAGCTGAAGGGAACGTCATCATATGTCATCACTCAGAAGGTAACGTCATCATATGTCATCACTCAGAAGGTAATGTCATATGAAAATATAGTTTAGGTTGGAATCTGTCAAATATGAGAATGAGACAGCAGAGCAGCGAAGTACAGGTGCTACGGGGAAAGGGACTTCTTACTGTGGAGGCACTGGTCACTGCTTATGCAATGTTACACTAGTGATCATGCAACTGAGAAAGGCATCGTCATCCCGGCCTAACACCGTGATCTGCGTTAAACATAATGTATAATTCCACCACATACGTCACTCTCTGTGGTCGGTGGTGATTTGGAAGAGATCTGCTCTCCGTAAGATCTGGTTATATGCGACTCCGTTGCAGACTTTCTAGCATTACGTTAGAGTGAAGTGTCCCTTTCATAAGGACAACTAGTGTCCGTGATGCACCATGGGGTTGATGTCAATGACCCTCCGAAATCCTGTAGCAGCAATGTCAGTCAAGAAGTGAGTGTTATTTAGGTAAGTAGCAGTTTGGATAGTTGACCCTGACTGTGGTATTCCGCTCACTGAACACAAAGAAGTGACAGGATTTCTCACTGGAACACACGTCCATTCGAGTTTAATGTTTGCAAAACATAGTTTCTTCACGTTCCAGTTTCTAAAAATCCTCACGCCTACCCAATCTCCCTCAATGGCTCTGTGGTTCCACTACTGAACACAATAACCATAACTGGTATCGCAGTAACGTTCAATCTGTCTTAAAAACCTCACATTACACAAATAGCCAACTCTGCCTCTAAAATGTTACGAGTCTTCTGCAGATGATGAGAACTCTTCGATTGAGAACATTTTCATATCGGGGCTTTGCATTTAGGACGGCTCTTACCTCACGTCCTTACTACACGCAGGACAATATAATCTAAAGTTTCAACTCTCCCAATCTGACCTCAAATTACCTATCCAGTTTCTTCTACGCCATTCTGTTGGTTTTCTCCGCCTTTTCCATACGTATTACTTCAGTTTCTGGTCGCAAAAGCAGGTTTCTTATGTCCCTCCGCCATCTGCTAGGCCACGCAACGTTTACTGCGTTGTAGGTATAATGTATTACCGCTGACACATTAAGGGTGGGCCATAGTGACGTCTCCTTCTTTCCATACACTCTAAGATTTAAAACTCTTCACCAACTCATGTCTTTATGACCAACTATGACCTATGTACTGCCAAAAGAAAATCTTTCACTCCCTCATAAAACTCAATTGCTTTCCCTCTTTCTATGTTCGCTTAATATCTTTAATATCTAATCATGGCCTCTCCTGGATAAGAACTTGTGTAGGTGATTATAGCCAATGTTATACAACACATTCATACACAATAAATACGAGAAGCATTTGCATTGCCTACGTCCCAGCGATTTGAAAAACTACAATGCCAAAATTTGTATACCATGAAATTTGCCCTTGCCTAACAAACATGTACTACACATGCTATAGTATGGACTTCTGATCATTCCACAGTCCTGAGTTTGGGCACTTAAAATGTCATAGGTTGGCAACCTGTGCAAGGTTCTCAATGTATTGTTCTTGGGTTACTCTCCTAGCGAGTGTCCTCACTTAGACAGACAGAGACGCAGGGTTGACGTCATAATTCCCCGCCCACCACGGATACACAGCAAACACCCGTAATCTCACTTGTTCAGCATATCATCCCCAGTCGTCTTATGCAACATGATATACTCAGCCATCAAGCCAACCATTACTCGTCTCTCTTCTCTTCTGTGCTTTGAGAAAGATCGTCTTTTCTTCCTTTCCAAGACATCGTGTACGTTGCCTCCTGCACCATAGGACGCTTTTGTGGTACGTCCTCCATCCGGGCCCGCACCTCAGTCTGGGGCCAAGTCTGAGAACTTGCTCAACCATATGGCTTCCCCGACCCCCTTACGGGGGAGTCCATGGGCTCTTCCTGTACTGTTCCTCTCACCTGCCGGTAGCAAGTTGTTCCAGCGACAACGGACGTCGTGAGGGATTATTTTACTACTGGGACGCCGTGGATCATGGCTGCAATACACACATTTCCGGTCTTCCAGTCAATACTTCCTTCGAATTCTAAAAGGGTTGTTGAATGCCAGCATTTCCAATTTCTGCGGTTAAAACTTTATATCTATATCTATCTATCTATCTTATCCCTGGGGATAGGGGATTAAGAATACTTCCCACGTATTCCCTGCGTGTCGTAGAAGGCGACTAAAAGGGGAGGGAGCGGGAGGCTGGAAATCCTCCCCTCTCGTTTTTTTTTAATTTTCCAAAAGAAAACATATATATATATATATATATATATATATATATATATATATATATATATATATATATATATATATATATATATATTATCCCTAGGGATTGGGGAGAAAGAATACTTCCCATGCACTTCTCACGTGTCGTAGAAGGCGATTAAAGGGGACGGGAGCGGAGGGCTAGAAACCCTCCCCTAATTGTATTTTAACTTTCTAAAAGGGGAAAGAGATGAAGAAGTCACGCGGGGAGTGCTCATCCTCCTCGAAGGCTCAGATTGGGGTGTCTAAATGCGTGTGGATGTAACCAAGATGTGAAAAAAGGAGAGATAGGTAGTATGTTTGAGGAAAAGAACCTGGATGTTTTGACTGAGCGAAACGAAACTCAAGGGTAAAGGGGAAGAGTGGTTTGGGAATGTTTTGGGAGTAAATCCAAGGGTTGGTGAGAGGACAAGAGGAAGGGAAAGAGTAACAATAATCCTGAAACAGGAGAGGTGGGAGTATATGATAAGAGTGTACGAAAGTAAACTCTAGATTGATATGGGTAAAACTGAAAGTGGATGGAGAGAGATGGGTTATTACTGGTGCCTAGGCACCTGGGCATGAGAAGAAAGATCATGAGAGGCAAGTGAATTGGGAGCAGCTGAGTGAGTGTGTTAGTAGTTTTGAAGCACGAGACCGGGTTATAGTGATGGGTGATTTGAATGCAAAGGTAAGTAATGTGGCAGTTGAGGGAATAATTGGTGTACATGGGCTGTTCAGTGTTGTAAATGGAAATGGTGAAGAGCTTGTAGATTTGTGTGCTGAGAAAGGACTGGTGACTGGGAATACCTGGTTTAAAAAGAGAGATATACAGAAGTATACGTATGTAAGTAGGAGAGATGTCCAGAGAGCGTTATTGGATTGTGTTAATTGATAGGCGCGCGAAAGAGAGACTTTTGGATGTTAATGTGCTGAGAGGTGGAAATGGAGGGATGTATGATCATTATCTTGTGGAGGCGAAGGTAAAGATTTGTAGGGGTTTTCAGAAAAGAAGGGAGAATGTTGGGGTGAAGAGAGTGGTGAGCGTAAGTGAGCTTGGGAAGTAGACTTGTGTGAGGAAGTGCCAAGAGAGACTGAGAGCAGAATGGAAAAAGGTGAGAGCAAAGGACGTAAAGGGAGTGGGGGAGGAATGGGATGTATTTAAGGAAGCAGTGATGGCTTGTGCAAAAGATGCTTGTGGCATGAGAAGCGTGGGAGGTGGGCAGATTAGAAAGGGTAGTGAGTGGTGGGATGAAGAGGTAAGATTAATAGAGAAAGAGGAGAGAGAGGCATTTGGACGAGTTTTGCAGGGAAATAGTGCAAATGACTGGGAGATGTATAAAAGAAAGAGGCAGGGGGTCAAGAGAAAGGTGCAAGAGGTGAAAAAGAAGGCAAATGAGAGTTGGGGTGAGAGAGTATCATTAAATTTTAGGGAGAATAAAAAGATATTTTTAAATTTTAGGGAGAATAAAAAGATATTTTGGAGGGAGGTAAATAAAGTGCGTAAGACAAGAGAACAAATGGGAACATCGGTGAAGGGGGCTAATGGAGAGGTAATAACAAATAGTGGTGATGTGAGGAGATGGAGTGAGTATTTTGAAGGTTTGTTAAATGTGTTAGATGATAGAGTGGCAGATATAGGGTGTTTTGGTCGAGGTGGTGTGCGAAGTGAGAGGGTTATGGAGATGATTTGGTAAACAGAGAAGAGCTAGTAAAAAATTTGCGGAAGATGAAAGCCGGCAAGGCAGCGGGTTTGGATGGCACTGCAGTGGAATTTATCAAAAAAGGGGTGACTGTATTGTTGACTGGTTGGTAAGGATATTTAATGTATGTATGACTTATGGTGAGGTGCCTGAGGATTGGCGGAATGCATGCATAGTACCACTGTACAAAGGCAAAAAAGATAAAGGCTAGTGCTCAAATTATAGAGGTATAAGTTTGTTGAGTATTCCTGGGAAATTATATGAGAGGGTATTGATGGAGAGGGTGAAAGCATGGACAAAGCATCAGATTGGGGAAGAGCAGTGTGGTTTCAGAAGTGGTAGAGGATGAGTGGATCAAGTGTTTGCTTTGAAGAATGTGTGAGAAATACTTAGAAAAGCAAATGGATCTGTATGTACCACTTATAGATCTGGAGAAGGCATATGATAGAGATGATAGAGATGCTCTTTGGAAGGTATTAAAAGTATATGGTGTGGGAGGAAAGTTATTAGAAGCAGTGAAAAGTTTTTATCGAGGATGTAAGGAATGTGTACGAGTAGGAAGAGGGGTAAGTGATTGGTTCTCAGTGAATGTTGGTTTGCGGCAGGGGGGCGTGATGTCTCCATGGTTGTTAACTTGTTTATGTATGGGGTTGTAAGGGAGGTGAATGCAAGTTTTGGAAAGAGGGGCAAATGAAGTCTGTTGTGGATGAAAGGGCTGATGATACAGCGCTGATGATACAGCGCTGGTGGCCGATTCGGGTGAGAAACTGCAGAAGCTGGTGACTGAGTTTGGTAAAGTGTGTGAAAGAAGAAAGCTTAGAGTAAATATGAATAAGAGCAAGGTTATTAGGTACAGTAGGGTTGAGAGACAAGGTTATTAGGTACAGTAGGGTTGAGAGACAAGTAAATTGGGAGGTAAGTCTGAATGGAGAAAAACTGGAGGAAGTGAAGTGTTTTAGATATCTGGGAGTGGATTTGGCAGCGGATGGAATCATGGAAGCGGAAGTGAGTCACAGGGTGGGGGAGGGGGCGAAAGTTCTGGGAGCGTTGAAAAATGTGTGGAAAGTGAGAACATTATCTCGGAAAGCAAAAATGGGTATGTTTGAAGGAATAGTGGTTCCAACAATGTTATATGGTTGCGAAGCGTGGGTTATAGACAGAGTTGTCCGGAGGGTGGATGTGTTAGAAATGAGATGTTTGAGGATAATATGTGGTGTGAGGTGGTTTGATCGAGTAAGAAATGAAAGGGTAAGAGAGATGTATGGTAATAAAAAGAGTGTGGTTGAGAGAGCAAAAGAGGGTGTTTTTGAAATGGTTTTTTCACATGGAGAGAATGAATGAGGAAATATTCACAAAGAAAATATATGTGTCAGAGATGAAGGGAACGAGGAGAAGTGGGAGACCAAATTGGAGGTGGAAAGATGGAGTGAAAAACATTTTGAGTGATCAAAGCCTGAACATGCAGGAGGGCGAAAGGCGTCCAAGAAATAGAGTTAATAGGAACGATGTGGTGTACCGGGGTCGACGTGCTGTCAATGGATTGAACCAGGGCATGTGAAGCGTCTGGGGTAAACCATGGAAAGTATTGTGGGGCCTGGATGTGGAAAGGGAGCTGTGGTTTCGGTGCATTATACATGACAGCTAGAGAATGATAGTGAACGAATGCGAGCTTTGTTGTCTTTTCCTAGCGCTACCTTGCGGGTGTGCGGGGGATGGGGTTGTCATTTCATGTATGGCGGGGTGGCGACGGGAATGAATAAAGGCAGCAAGTATGAATTATGTACATGTGTGTATATGTATATGTCTGTGCATGTATATATGTGCATACGTTGAAATGTACGGGTATGTATCTGTGCGTGTGTGGACGTGTATGTATATACATGTGTATGTGGGTGGAATGAGCCATTCTTTCGTCTGTTCCCTTACGCTACCTCGCTAACGCGGCAGACAGCGACAAAGTATAATAATAATAATAATAATAATAATAATAATGATATATATATATATATATATATATATATATATATATATATATATATATATATATATATATATATATATATATATATATATATTATCCCTGGGGATAGGGGAGAAAGAATACTTCCCACGTATTCCCTGCGTGTCGTAGAAGGCGGCTAAAAGGGGAGGGAGCGGGTGGCTGGAAATCCTCCCCTCTTCTTATTTTTTAATTTTCCAAAAGAAGGAACAAAGAAAAGGGCCAGATGAGGATATTCCCTCAAAGGCCTGGTCCTCTGTTCTTAACGCTAACTCGCTAACGCGGGAAATGGCGAATAGTATGAAAGATATATATATATATATATATATATATATATATATATATATATATATATATATATATATATATATATATATATAAAGGCAGCAAGTATGAATTATGTACATGTGTGTATATGTATATGTCTGTGCATGTATATATGTGTATACGTTTTTTTCTCCAAAAGAAGGAACAGAGAAGAGGGACAGGTGAGGATATTAACTCAAAGACCCAGTCCCCTGTTCTTAACGCTACCTCGCTATCGCAGGAAATGGCAAATAGTATGAAAAAAAAAAAAAAAAAAAAAATATATATATATATATATATATATATATATATATATATATATATATATATATATATATATATATATATATACTTTTTTTTTCATATACATTCGCCATTTCCTGCGTTAGCGAGGTAGTGTTAAGAACGGAGGACTGAGTCTATATATATATATATATATATATATATATATATATATATATATATATATATATATATATATATATATATCTTTTCTTTCTTTCATACTATTCGCCATTTCCCGCGATAGCGAGGTAGCGTTAAGAACAGAGGACTGGGTCTTTGAGGGAATATCCTCACCTGGCCCTCTTCTCTGTTCCTTCTTTTGGAAGAAAAAAAAAAAATATACATATACATACACATACATATATATATATATATATATATATATATATATATATATATATATATATATATATATATATACATTATATATACATATATACATACACACACATACATATATATATATATATATATATATATATATATATTCTTTTTTCTCTCAAACTATTCGCCATTTCCCGCATTAGCGAGGTAGCGTTAAGAACAGAGGACTGGGCCTTTGAGGGAATACCCTCACCTGGCCCAATTCTCTGTTCCTTCTTTTGGAAAAATAAAAAAAAATAAAAAAAAAAAAAAACCGAGAGGGGAGGATTTCTAGACCCCCGCTCCCTCCCCTTTTAGTCGCCTTCTACGACACGCAGGGAATACGTGGGAAGTATTCTTAATCCCCTATCCCCAGGGATATATATATATATATATATATATATATATATATATATATATATATATATATATATATATATATATATATTCCTATGAGTCCAGGGGGAAAATGAAACACGATAGGTTCTTAAGTGCACTTTCGTGTACTAATCATATCATCAGGGGAGACACAAGAGAGAAATGTAACAGTCAGTTGATATACATCGAAGAGACGAAGCTAAGCCAATACCCTAGCGGTAGCATTCCTGCCTGTGGCACAGGGGTCTCGGGTTTAATCCTGGCTGTTGGAGGTTTGTATGAGATTATATATATATATATATATATATATATATATATATATATATATATATATATATATATATATATATATATATTTTTTTTTTTTTTTTTTTTGCTTTGTCGCTGTCTCCCGCGTTTGCGAGGTAGCGCAAGGAAACAGACGAAAGAAATGGCCCAACCCACCCCCATACACATGTATATACATACGTCCACACACGCAAATATACATACCTACACAGCTTTCCATGGTTTACCCCAGACGCTTCACATGCCCTGATTCAATCCACTGACAGCACGTCAACCCCGGTATACCACATCGCTCCAATTCACTCTATTCCTTGCCCTCCTTTCACCCTCCTGAATGTTCATGCCCCGATCACACAAAATCTTCTTCACTCCATCTTTCCACCTCCAATTTGGTCTCCCTCTTCTCCTCGTTCCCTCCACCTCCGACACATATATCCTCTTGGTCAATTTTTCCTCACTCATTCTCTCCATGTGCCCAAACCATTTCAAAACACCCTCTTCTGCTCTCTCAACCACGCTCTTTTTATTTCCACACATCTCTCTTACCCTTACGTGGACTCATAGGAATGTATATATATATATATATACATATATATATATATATATATATATATATATATATATATATATATATATATATATACATATACATTCCAATGAGTCCACGGGGAAATATCTTGATCACGCGCAAAATTGTGATCCTTTCCAAAATATATATATATATATATATATATATATATATATATATATATATATATATATATATATATATATACAATGGATTCGGAGACTGTTTTCTAACCCTGAGGAGCAGTCTACGACCAAGCTTCCCTTGTGAGGGCCTCGTGTATCAGTGTCTGGTGATAAAGGTCACCTACTTTGCTGTAAACCGTGGCTTCTGTGGTGGTACACCTTAGACAAGTCCACAGGTCAACCTACACAGTTGTTACCACACGTGGATCCCCAACAATCATACTATTCTTCCTTCATATATTTGCTCTACAGCAGGTATAGTCTGCCCACTCTTCCCAGCCTGTCCTTCCAGCAGGATTATAGGACTGGTTGGCCTTCTAATGTCTTCCTTGTGTATCTAAAACTCCTCCTAGCCGTTACAATGCGGCCAGTAAAAGACCGTCGGACGTTATTCTGCCCAACAATTTTTCCCGCCATGTATGGTAAGGTTACCTACTCGGCAGATAGATAGATAGATAGATAGATAGATAGAGATAGATAGATAGATAGATAGATAGAGAGAGAGAGAGAGAGAGAGAGAGAGAGAGAGAGAGAGAGAGAGAGAGAGAGAGAGAGAGCGCTTTGAATATTGTCATCACTCGTCTTGCTTCCACGGTTACAAAAGTTCTCGATACGTAACGTGTCATTACCGTCGCGGATTCCACAGTTCCATTGTTGTATTCGCCAAAGGTGAAGTAATCAAACTCCATCACGATGTCATCTTTGATACATCTCTCTCCTATTGCTCATATATATATATATATATATATATATATATATATATATATATATATATATATATATATATATATATATATATACTTATTCGCAGTTACTCGCGTTGGCAAGGTAACACCAGGACCAGACGAAGAAAAGCCCCATTCGATCACATCCATTCTCTTGCTATGTGTGATGCACAGAATGCACAGTTCCCCTTCTACATCATGGTCCCGTTGTTTCTCCCGGCTGCTTCGCAAGCCTAGGTTCAGTACGACGTACCACATCTCCCCCTGTAGACCAAATCGCTCCAATTTACTACATTCAATGCAAACCTTTCACCCTCCTGCATGTTCAAGCGCCGAGCACTCAAAATAATTTCCATCTCCAGCTTGCTCTGCTCTTTCTGGTTCCCTCCGCTTCTGACACATACATCATTTTGACGACCTCTCCTCACTCATTCTCTCCATCTGTTCAAACCATTTCAGCAAACCTTCTTCAGCTCTTCTTATTACCACATCTCTCTCTCATACTTATATGACTTACCTAATCAAACCATCTCACGCCATATAACGTTCTCAAACATTCAATTTTCAACACTTCCACCCTCTTCCTCACAATCTTTTCTAAGTATATATACCCATGCCTCACGTCCATACATCAACGCTGGGATTACTATACATTCAACCATTACCATCGCCCTCCCAGATAACTTCTCTTTCCACACATTTCTCAATGCTCCAAGAAGCTTCGCCCCCTCACCTACCATAAGACTGACTTCTACCTACTTGGTTCCATTTGCGGCCATATCAACTCCCAGGTATCTAAAACACTCAACTTCCTCCAATTTTCCCCATTCAAACTCTCAACTAGCATGTCTCTGCCCTGATATACCTGAAAACCTTGCTTTTGTTCACATTTACTCTCAACTTCCTCCTTTCACACACTCTCTCAAAATAAAACACGAAATTCTGCAGTTTATCACTAGAATCCGCCACCAGTTTTGTATCATCACCACCCCATTCATAAACACAGTAAGCATCCATGGTGACATAACACATTCCTGCCACAAACCTACCTTCTCCTAGAATCACTCTCCTCTCTACCCATTCGTAAAACTGCCATACACTCTTCATGAAAAACTTCTCCATGCTTCAGGTACCTCTTTCTCCACACCATACATTCTATATAACACCTTTATCAAACCTACCATGTGCTTTCTCCAGATCCATATATGCTACATACAGATCCTTTCGTTTGATCTAGTATTTCTAAAACATTCTTCAGAGCAAACAACTGATCCACACATCCTCTACCACTCCAGAAACCACACTGCTCCTCCCAAGTCCGATGTTTGTAAAATTCCCTCACCTTCTCACCCACGACTCTCCCATACAACGTACTAGGTACACTCAGTACACTATGTAGTTTGCTCACTCACCGTTATTCTTTATCCCCCTTGCCTTTATACAATGGAACCAAATATGTATTCCGCCAATCCTCAAGCATCTCACCAAGATCCGTACATACAACGAAATTCCTACATTAACAATTCACTGCAACTGCAATACCATCCACTCCAGCCGCCTTAGCACATTTCATCTTGCTCAAGACCTTAACAAACTCTTCTCTCTTCACCAAACCAATCTCCATGACTCTCTCACTTCCCCGACCTGAATACCTACATGAATGCGAAATCTTCACCACAAGTAAGGTCGGGTAGATATCTACATTCGCTTCCTAAAGTCGACATTTTAGGTTGGGAAAGCATAACATCATGGTGAGTTGCCAAGTGAAGGAGACAGAAGATAATCTACCTATGAGCACCTTCAAGACTGTGCAATGATGTTGAGAGAGAGAGAGAGAGAGAGAGAGAGAGAGAGAGAGAGAGAGAGAGAGAGAGAGAGAGAGAGAGAGAGAGAGAGAGAGAGAGAGAGAGAGAGAGAGAGAGAGAGAGAGAGAGAGAGAGAGAGAGAGGTTAATGTCTTTCCTATTACTTCCTACGCAAGTCCATTATCGTGAGCAAGAGTCATGCATACACCTGCCTCACTCTTCAAAACTGCCCCTTGAAGTACCCAATGCAGCGGCGAACCCCAGGTACTGGAACTGGATATATTGAGCCGGACACGGTAATAAACGAAGGCACCATTACCCTGGAGCTCACCACCTGATTTCACATGACCGTGGCGAGGAAATTGCCTCGGCTAACCTTGCTGGAGAAAGCCATCACTGACAGATTAGATCAGGTTAGTTCAGGACACTTCACTCTCGTCCAATTAGCGGCCAGCCAGTGGTTAAACTGGAGCCCTTGGACACGCCAGTGGCTAAACTGTGGCCCTTGGTTACGCCAGCGGTTAAGCTGAAGTCCTTAGACATGCAACTGATGAAGCCAAGGCCTTTGGACATGCCAGTGGTTAAGCTGAAGCTCTTGGACACGCCAATGGTTATTGGTTAAGCTGCAGTCCTTGAACATATCAATGAAACTGGGGCCCTTGGACACACCAGTGGTTAAGGTGAGGCACTTGGACGAGTCTTTATAGGAAGTGAAGGCTGATAAAATGGAAAGATATTTCCAGGGAATTTACGGGTCGTTCCGTGAGTGCGAGAGAATTATGTTTGTCCGAGATAGGTAAGTCAACAGAAATGTTGGTGACCAGAAAGTGGGGAACACTACACCGTCAGGATATCACATAATGGGTTTAATTACCACAGTTCTCTCTCTCTCTCTCTCTCTCTCTCTCAGGTGTCATCTCCATCGCCAATGAACATGTGGCCGTGTGGGTTACTTGTCTCCACCAACAGTCAAGTCCACAAACCCTGACAAACCGTCGCTGAAGCTAGTAATGATACACAGATGCTAGCTGCCCCAAGACGTCTTTAGCAGTAAGGAAGCTCAGTTCCCGAACCTTTTGTGTTCTACGAGTTCTCTTTTCCGCCACCGCCCAAAGCATGGGCAGGGGGCACGGATTACCCAGGCGTCCTCACCCTGCTAGACACATCAACTGGAACACAGAACAGGCCACGATATAACATGCCCACGTGCGAAGGCATACACAACAAACTATATCCACCATCTGTACAACTGTTGCCCACTCCGGACGACGTGACATTCCCCGCTGATGTCATACGGATGAACCAACCACAGTGGTATACGCAAGGACGTCCAACGCTCAGGCAATGGCTGCATCTCTAAGCAATCAAGTCATGAAATGATACCGACGAATCGACCAGTCATGCGGTTTCATCCACAAACCAGGTTTTCTGCCTCCTGTTTGGCTCAATCAAGAAAGTTACAGAACGTCCAATATTTATTACGTCCACAGTGGAGAGTGTATAGAAGTCACCACTGAGAGTTAGCTACCTAAGCAACGAGCAAACAACGTTACTCACAATCTCATCCTGAGTCATCAATAAAACCATCAGCAGTTGACCCAACATTGAAAAGCCAGTGACTCTGAACGTGTCTGGGTGAGGATGGGTTCCAACTTCAGGATAACTGTGACCCTAAAATCTACTACAAGGGAGATACCTTGGTCACGGAGGAACCCTCGGTGCAGTCTCCTGAGGGTATTACCACTGAGACAATAACAAGCGGAGATGCC
This sequence comes from Panulirus ornatus, assembly GCF_036320965.1. Lineage (NCBI taxonomy): Eukaryota > Metazoa > Arthropoda > Malacostraca > Decapoda > Palinuridae > Panulirus > Panulirus ornatus. The sequence continues at coordinate 1,738,097 of NC_092224.1, read as the reverse complement.
CCCACTCCTACATGACACAATCTCCTTCAGCGTCAGAGTAGGCAGTTCACCTCACACCCGCCTCCGTGGACAGTGACACTGACGACGACCATCACAAGGCAACATGGGAAAAAACATCAGCACCGGCTGTACCAACACCTACGTACTGCCCCTTAGCCTGGGTGGGGGTAGGATGGGGAGGGGAGGGGGGTACTACGTTACGACAGGCGACCACCATAACACCAGACTTCGCCGTGTAATGTTAACCAACATAAATAAAGACCAGCTTGGATCTGAACACAACAACTAGTACGAAAGTATTTCCTTAGCCACCAAACCAAACTTTTGACATAAGGTCTCTCTCTCTCTCTCTCTCTCTCTCTCTCTCTCTCTCTCTCTCTCTCTCTCTCTCTCTCTCTCTCTCTCTCTCTCTCTCTCGTTCATAAATTTGCCTGCGGAGGCTATCACATGGCCCTTTCGTTCTGATGTATAACAAATCCTCATCTAAACTCTGCTGAAGGATACATAAAGATACTTGGGTCGGTGGTATCTTTTGTCTTGCATATCTACACTGTTGTGGTGGAGCGCGTAACGCACCAGCCACAAACAAGGTACCAAGCCACAGCTGTGTGGCCCAGGTGGATCAGCACTCCACATCACAGCTGTGTAGCCACATGGCCCAGCACTCCACACCACAGCTGCGTGGTCAGGATGAACATGCACCTCACACCACAGTTGTGTGGCCAGGATGAATATGCACTCCAAACAAGAACTGTGTTGCCAGGGTGGACATCCACTCCAAGCTAGAGCTGTATGGCCAGAATGGACACGCACTCTACAATACAGCTACGTGACCAAGATGGACCTTGACTCCACACTATAGCTGTGTGACCAGGAGGGAATTTGACTCCACACCACAGCTGTGTATCCAGGATGGATCAGCATTTCACACCACAGCTGTGTGTCCAGATGGGCCAATACTTCTCAACACAGTTGTGTCTCTAAGATGGACCAGCACTCCGCACCACAGTGTTGCCAGGATGGCCCTCACTCCACACCACAGTTGTGTGCCCCGGTGGGACAATTACCGAGAGCTGACACTGGTGATCTGCATCAACAACTTGGGGTAAGTCGAAGCTGTGTAGTCGCTCGTCGATCATGCTGTTGGAAGCAGCGGTCCACAGGCTCATATACGCACCACAGCGTGACTGGTCTGGTACACTTTGTAAAAAACTTATCCAGGGACTTCACCAATTTTTCCACTGCACATCCCATAGTGTTTGTGATGGGTGCAGGCAAGGTCTTGGGCCCCAGAAGTTCAAGGTTTTTTTCTCTTGTGTGTTTAACACACCTTTTGATTTCAGTGGTAATAATTTGCAGTCTTCCGTGCATGTCGTGACACTGGGGAATCATTGCTTAGTGTAGGATGAGCGTTCCTTTGTATTTTCCTACAGTGCATAATCATATATTTCTGTCGTCTGCTCTCCAGGTGATGTTAGCACACACCAGTATTCTATTCCGGAGTGTATTACTGTCTTGAAGTGAGTCATCATTAGTTTCGCCATTCTTGTCTCGAAAGTCCGCAAGGTCCAGCTTTCCATCTTCTAGAAGAGGCAACTGTTATCTTGTTTTGTTCGCTGAATGTAAAATCGTCAGACATTATTATTCTGAGGTCTTTCACGCACTGTTCAGTCGTGGTCAAGTTAAATCAGCACCACACTACAGCACAGCAGTGTGAACTGGATGGACCAGCACCACACTACACACTGGATGGACCAGCACCACACTACACACTGGATGGACCAGCACCACACTACAGCAGTTTGACCTGGATGGACCAGCACCACACCACAGCAGTGTGACCTGGATGGACCAGCACCACACTACAGCAGTTTGACCTGGATGGACCAGCACCACACTACACACTGGATGGACCAGCACCACACTACAGCAGTTTGACCTGGATGGACCAGCACCACACTACAGCAGTGTGACCTGGATGGACCAGCACCACACTACAGCAGTGTGACCTGGATGGACCAGCACCACACTACAGCAGTTTGACCTGGATGGACCAGCACCACACTACACACTGGATGGACCAGCACCACACTACAGCAGTTTGACCTGGATGGACCAGCACCACACTACAGCAGTGTGACCTGGATGGACCAGCACCACACCACAGCAGTGTGACCTGGATGGACCAGCACCACACTACAGCAGTTTGACCTGGATGGACCAGCACCACACCACAGCAGTGTGACCTGGATGGACCAGCACCACACTACAGCAGTGTGACCTGGATGGACCAGCACCACACTATGGCAGTGTGGTGCTGGATGGACCAGCACCATACAACAGCAATGTGACCTAAATGGACCAGCACCACACACCACCGCAGTGTGACCTGAATGGACCAGCACCATACACCATAGCTGTGAAGACTCCTTCTCTTCCCATGCTGGAGGACTCTGAGCCTATCATCCCCACAGAAAACTATTATACTATGTTGTTTTAAGGTAGCCTTAAGGAATATAGTGTTCATGACAGTTTGCAGTTCGTCCGTGTCTTGTGCTAATGAGATTTTCACACTATTCTATTATCCCTAGGAGACGAAGGTATGAAACTATGATTTGCGTTCACGACAGTGTCAAACATAAGAACGAGGAACAGAAGCGCTGGTACAGGTCCATTGGTTAACTGAATGAAGTCTTTAACGTTGAAGCGCTGAAAAAAAAGCATGATGTACAATAATATGATCTGTTAGTTAAACATTTGTACATCCATCTCCCAATATGACAGGTCATTCACAACTCAAACACTTTATTTGCTATGACACGACGGTCATATTCATCAAAGGATTTTGCAAAGGTTATACAACAACGGTATTTTGGACGTCGTCTAATGCTTCTCAAATCTTATCGTTGGTGGTCAAGCAACTGAGAGAGGTATCTTACCGCTCTGTTGTCCTGACTTATATTGACTGATTCCATAAACTGATCACGTTATATCGTACGAGTCTCGCAAAAATTCTGATAACATGAGATGTCTGCGTCACTGATCATTATGTTTTCCGGGGGGAATGCTTTGTTTTTCCTTTCTGAAGTGGGGCGATGTGAGGCAGTTGCAAAATCTCTTTCTAAACAGAGAATTTTCAGCGCTCGCACACTAAGTGACGTTTTCCTTATCTTTGAAAAGACTGAGTTTTAAGAGTCAAGTCCTGGGGCAGCGCAGGAGGGCGAATTCTCAGTAGCCCTCCCCAAGTGCTGGTGCGAGGCGGTGAGAGCTGCTAGGAGGAAGGTTCCGTCTTTTAAAGTGGTTTTTGCTTCGCTGAACACAGATTCCTTTGAGGTTTTCGTATCTCATTCATCTAGCAGTCATCCATGTACATGCCCTCTTGTGTTGTTAACGGACCAACAGAACTGGTAGTCCTCAATTCATGTTTAGCACAGTATTTTTTTCGTATTTCACGCGTGGATTTTTCTTCTTTAGATTTTCAAGGGTTTCGAACACATAAACAACGTTGTGTGAACAGATGCAAAGTACTAGTGGGTTCCGTCTGTATTTACAGTCCGGCTTCCTTCCCTTCATTACAGTACAGTCATCACGCTTGCACTGAAGGCTAACCCTTGAGGACGATGGTATGATCCCTGAGCACGACGGTCCAACCCTTAGGAAGTATCACCTGGCCTCTGACCTGATCCTAAATCAAGGGAGTATCGTCCTACACAAGGGTTTAATAAACCCTCTCCTCTACTTCTACCCACATATTTCCAACAGACTAAACTGTATGGTAGCTACACACTAGGGTGTATGGTAGCTACACACTAGGGTGTATGGTAGCTATACACTAGGGTGTATGGTAGCTACACACTAGGGTGTATGGTAGCTATACACTAGGCTGTACATCTCCAAGTCAGTGTAACAATAAGACCTCAACACAGAACACTTTCATCTGGATAGTTGTTCCTCCTACCACAGATGAACCCATCTGCTCCACTAGCAAATGGTAAAGGTAATGGCATGATAAACGAGTCCACTTCCATCAACACCCAAGTTAGGTGTGTGTGCCCCCCTCCTGCATGCAAGCATTACAGTCTATAACTCAGAACGAAAAGGACAAAGCGTTAGCCTGGCAGTGCCGGCGACAATTACAGAGTCGCTACCACTGGGAGGAGGTACAAGACAAAGGACTGAGAAGCTACTACGTGAGGTTCCTGTTATTACACAAAAAAATCCCCCTGTATTACGGCCTCCAGCCAACCCTGGATTAATGTTTCCTTCACTCAGATTAAATTCGATATTTAATCTCCCACGTCACGTCTCCCGTACAGGTTTACAAAAAATTACAACAGCGATAAACATCCTCCCAACAACTGGTTTAACAAATATACTCCCATCAACCTGAGGTATACCTAACTCATTACGAGGAAACTTCCTTTGGAGTAGCTTTATTATACGACAGCTGTAGATGAGTCATTACACGTCTGGCGTGACGTAAGAGGAGGGGGTCACGAACCCCCGCCACGACCCTCCTTGTGCTGGGATCTACAACCTCCAGGGCTCTCGAGGAGCTGTAGTCCTCCCACGACCACCACCATCACAACACAGACCGATCTGAGGCAACGTATAAAATGTCTTGCAAACACATAACAGCTGACAAGACGTAAAGGTGCTATTGCTATTGCTCTCTCTCTCTCTCTCTCTCTCTCTCTCTCTCTCTCTCTCTCTCTCTCTCTCTCTCTCTCTCTCTCTCTCTCGCCTCTTTTGTGTTGTGTGTGACAAGTTCCACAAACAGTTTGCGGTCATCAGATGTAACCGCTAACCCCCGTTGAGCAAGACGGGACGAAGGCCGGGTCTTTGAATCGAGCGTGAAGGGTTAGGACAAAAGCCTGGCCAATCATAACCAAGGGTCGTTCAGTAAGGCTCGAACGTCGCACATTCGTGCCCAAGGTATACCAGACAGCCTTGTTCACCAGCGTGGCTTGTATGTGGCTTCTACACTAAATTACGTGGGACCAGATCAGTTGGTGATCTAGAATACACAGGTGATAATATATCCCAGAGCCCCAGGCTAACGCCCTCCACACCCACTCGCTCTTCCCCCAACTACGATAGCAACTGTGCTATACATAGCTGCAACACTTATGATAACAGCACCAGCGGGTTCACAGCTCAGACCCTTTACATGTGGGGTACGTTAACCCCACGCTCGAGGGGGGGCACCCCTTGATGTGGGGTGCGTTAACCTTACGCTGAAGGGAAAACCGGATAATGTGGGGGTGAGTTACCCCTACGGTAAGGAGAGCCCCATTTGATGACGGGTGTGTCAACCAAATGGTGAGGGATATGATATCCCCTAAATGTGTGATGCATCAATCCCGTGTTATGCAGGACTCGTGTGATGAAGAGTGCGTTGACGTGAGACTGTGTTACGTGTCAACTGTAATGTGGATCAATAACTGGCGAGACTGATGACACACCGCTTGGCTTCACCCGTATGGTTCATTACCCTTCAACATTTTTCCTCCGTTTCCTCACCTCATCCTAGTTACCACAATCCCTAGAGTCCCCCCATGATCCCCCATGATATCTCTCCCACCGTCTCCTACTCCAGAAACCGTCTCTCCACTCACCACTCATAAGAACCCTCCTGAGCGAATCTCTCTATAATATTTCAAACTCCCTCAGTCTGTATCTCAGTCAACACTCCCAAGACCTCCCAAGGTTACCTTTTCCACAGTCTTTGGCCCCCGAGACCCGTCCTTCCTGTCCACTCCGACAAACCCACTCAGGAAACTGCAAATCCGAGGCTCATTAACAGAACCGTTAGCAAGATGACATACACATATCACCACACAACAGTTACCTCTCTTAACATCAGATGTCATGAGAAATAACATACAATTCGTACTACCTCTGAACGGTATCACATAACACACTCCCTCAAGAGGGGAGTACACGCGGCTATATTCCCTCCTGCTCTACATGACAGAAACAATCCAAGGGTCACTAATAACACATCAAGTACCGACCTATATAATGAAACAGCTGGATAACAGATGTCCTCGATGAGGGCATGTCCTACACAGTATTCTCTCTTCCTATGATAACATTCTACATTCTACGTAGCTCTGTGATCAACTGCTGTTATGAAGCTATCTATATTCACGCGTGCGTTAATTAGTTCCATTCATTATGCAGCGTCACATTCTTTATACATCATCATGCCAGTGTTAACTCTCGCGAGGCAGCCTAAAGATACCTACACAGTCAACTGTACAAGGTACCACTATAAAGCAGGCACCTTCCCATATTGTTGAAGAAATCTCTTTATTCTCTAGGGATACGTTCCTGACACCTATAATCCTCCACAGTAAAAGCAGTGACCATGATCCACTCCCTCACTACCTTGCCTGATACAGAAGAAGGAAAATCAGACAGAGTCAGTCACGCGCCCCTGAAACAGGAAGTTACTATAAGGTTGAGTAGCGAGTAGTGGGAGTGGTCGCCTCCAGCGACCCGCCCGCCCACACGACCTTCACTCACCAATAACTACGACCCAAGACCACACTGCAAACACACACACACACACACACACACACACACACACAAAGCGTTTCTACGCCAGTGTGGCTGGGCGGACGGAGGCAGAGAACAGTATAACAAAATGTCAAAAGTGACTGGAAATGAATGATTAACCGATCAAGGTTATATATATATATATATATATATATATATACATATATATATATATATATATATATATATATATATATATATATATATATATATATATATATATCTTTTTTCCATACATTCGCCATTTCCCGCGTCAGCGAGGTAGCGTTAATAACAAAGGAATGAGCCTTAGAGGAAATATCCTCACTTGGCCCCCTTCTCTGTTCATTCTTTTGGAAAAGTGAAAACGAGAGGGGAGGATTTCCAGCCCCTCGCTCCGTCTCCTTTTAGTCGCCTTCTACAACAAGCAGGGGATATGTGGGAATTATTCTTCCTCCCCTATATAGACCCAGGGATAATATATATATATATATATATATATATATATATATATATATATATATATATATATATATATATATATATATATATATATATATACATATATATATATATATATATATATATATATATATATATATATATATATATATATATAGAGAGAGAGAGAGAGAGAGAGAGAGAGAGAGAGAGAGCACAGGTACGCTTATTTTCCTGCACCACACTACCGAAACTTGAATCCATGTAGTACACTGTACTCCGTCGTTGAATATTCTTACGATCTGTACAATGGAAGACAAAAAAAATCTTATAACGAGGCCAAGGGAGTGGTGCCCGGCCGGCCGGTGTTACCAGTCAACTGCAGTGACAGGTCAATGTTACTAAACGGGCGTCAGTGACCTTCATGCCCAGAGTGAGGCGAGAGGTGGCACAGATCACCATGACCTCACACATACCCCAGCGGACAACTTCTAAACTATCTATTCGCATGTCAACTGCTCCTCTGGCATACCATCTTCACTACAACAGGTCTAGTAGTGACACGACGCACCCTACGTGTTCCTCCTGTAGCATGTATCCGCTACAAAACCAGTAACCACAGAAGAGACATAAATCTATGCCACACACAGATGACGCATGGTACTGTAATTGTCTGTGCCGTAATCATGGTAAAGTGATGCACATTGAATCCCATATCCTGCACAAGTTACACAAACATTTACAAAATTTAGGTCTGCCTTCACTCCTGTAATGGTACCTACAGCTACGACCCTTGGGTTAAGATGAAGTGGACTTAGACCTCATATTTATACCCTCGGATCCTCTCCCGATTATGCCTATTGATAATTTCGAGTCACCTAAAGGCATTCACCTTGATTACAATCGTAGTCATGTTCGTTTTTACTGTCAGGTCAGACTCCAGGCTATCATATCCTACAGTATGACCGGTCCGCTCAAGGATCATACCACCGTGCTCAAGAGCCGTACGTACCGTCGTGCTCATGTGACAAATAACGAAGTCAGGTACATTATCACGTCAGACAAGCACATGCAAGAAAAGTATTTCTGATAACATTAACAGGAAAAAAAATGCGCAACACAAGGGCTTAGATGATATACATCCATCAACATGGAACATCTGTCAACGGTACACACAACAGAATGAACACCTGCACACGAGCAGCAGCCGCCCTCTCCCTCCCCTACCCACTCAGTGCAGCTGTGTCCAAGATAATGATAGCGTTCCCGCCACGAACTCCACCCCCAACTTTCCCCGGTCTCCCCCTACAGAGAAAACATGAGGGGAAGGAAGGCACGCGATCAACAGACGGCAGCACGTGTATTATCAGGACCAGTAGGTGTCCTCCCTCCTTCCTCACTTGCCACACTCACCCAGCCACGCTCTTGCATCAGACATCTGGGTGACAGGCAGTGCACTCCTCCCGTCCCATTAATTCCTCTCCTTGAAGCGAGTGTCCGCTGCTCATGGCCAGGAATCACAGGATCATAATGAGAACCAAGGCTTCGTCCTGCACACGACAGCCACATATCCAAGCTCAGACCTACATCTAAAGCACACCCACACCCACACACCCATTATCAAACGTCGCGTTCATCTAATTTCGAGTTTCCACAGAGTGAGGTAAGCCCATCCATCAACCCTCCGGATCCTCTCTAACAGCAGCGACAACAAGTTGCATGAGTCACCTGAGTAAAGCTAAACATGTTGTGTCACATCAGTTTACAAATATATTCACCAGACAGGTGCGGTTCGGTCTTGGTCCACAGCTGGCGAGACTAAAGATGGAGTCACTCAACTTCCCAGGCCACGAGCAGTATCGGGAGGTGGAGGGGGTGTGGCGGAGGGAGGGGGTGTGTTAAGCAACAAGAGCAACGTGCCACACCCCAGCAATAAGGTAGTAACGAAATTAAGAGACGAGGGCATGAGGCCCCCAACATGGACTCTACCATGATATTATGACAGTCATTATTTGCCCTTTCATCGTCATGCGAGATTACATGGCAGTAAGTGTATTCTAATAGTATAACAGGTATGAACAGACCCCCTGTGTTCCAAGAGCCCGCCTACACACACACACACTGGGGTCTCACAAGTGTAAAACTCCCTTTCCGTACAGTACACACAGATAATCATACAACACACACACACACACACACACACACACACACACACACACACATACACACACACAATTATTCCCTAGGGTAATTACGTATTTGTACCGTACGGGATGGGAGTTCTACACGCGTGGGGCCCCATCTCTGAAGCTTTCTCAACCATCACACAACTTTTCAATCCTCTAGTTTTATCCATTAATCTATATCTTATACTACAAAAGTACTTATTTGCATCTTCTCTAACATGTTTCTAAATTTCATGTGACGGCCTCTGGTTGTCCTATCTTTGCATTCATTAATCAAATGATATTCTTATATTTGAGAGCAAATAAGTTTTTCTTCATGACATTCTAGGTACTTTCTGACTCCTCTAAGTCCACTACACACATACTCCTACGGCTTATTTCCAGCTAAATAATATTCGCATCGTGAACTTTCGCTGTGTGCCATTATCATTTCTTAATATTTACCCAGTTCAAATTCATTAACATGTATAGCATCAAGTTTGAAGCTTGCCCTCGTCCCCGTTGAATTTGATAATTTTCTCATCCCTCTTTACTTCCCTCATGACCTTAGTATCATCCGCAAACACATTCAAGAACGAGTCCACTCCCTCTGGCAAGTCATTTACAGAGATCAAGAAGAGCAGTGGTCCCAGGACCGAGCCCTGCGGCACAACACTGATGGAAGGGACACGTCCTCTTTTCCTTCCACTAAGGTCAATTTCTATCTGCCTCAGGAAACTCCTTATTTCAGCCTGAAGATCCTGTCTGTCTTTGCACGTTACAGTGAAGGAGTTCTCCAGTCATATATTCTGTTTACACATGTGACCTACCTACATTCTCTGTTTCATCACTAAATTTGTTCCATTCATCCATTTTTCCTTCATCGTAACATAAAAGTACTTCTTCACTTCTAAGTTTCTTGCTTTATTTCTTGTTATGGCCTGTGGTTAATCTGTCTTTGCATCTCTCGAAGACCTGTTTGCATGAGACACAATTTAAAACCTTACTAGTCTCTCTTCCACGGCATACCTCTAACCTAACCTCTCACTATAACTCATTTGTCTTCATTCTGGTACCATCTTTGTTACCCTCCTCTCTGGCTGGACCTTCTCTTTCAAATCTTTGTGCTTCTTTACGTGCGGTGACCAACTTGGGACGCATATTGTAGTTTTGGCCCAACACAGGATGTAAATAGTTTGTTGTAATGTCTCCTTAACCATGTACTTACATACAGTTCTAATATACTGAAAGCAGACAGATTGTCTTCTTGCTCTGGCAACAGTTTGGGTACCATGTCCACACCCTGAGCCTCTCTCATACACAGACTTGTGCAGTTTATTTTCTGCTGGATAACATTTGTCTCGACATCTTCTAGAGTCAAGTCCACATTACTCTGATTACCATTAACCATATAATAGACCAACATTCGTGTTTGTCCGTCTTCTTATAAGGTGATGTAGCCCTCCTCACTCTGCTTCCCTCATAACCTTCACATCATCCATAAACATATTCAGGTATGAGGTTAATGTTTTTCGTAAGTCACTTACACAGATTAAGAAGAGCAATGGTCCCAAGACCGAACCCTGCGGCACGCATTTGGTCAATTAAATCCATTTCGAAAAGGCTTCCCTGATGTACATCCTTTGTTCCTGCCCATCCGATGATTAACTATTCATCGGACGAGTCTCCTCTCTAGTCCCGCTTGATCATTAAGCATTTCTACGTCCTAAGTGTACTGTGTCAAATACTTTCAAGCTGTTCAGATGCACACGATACACCACTCACTCCAAGAAGAGGTTGATAACATATGAATCCTTCCCCTGAATCCATGTTCTCTCTCAGCTAGACAGTCTTTCCTCTACAATGTCATCCATGTGACTTTTGATTATCTTTTCCTGTATTTAACACACCACACTCGTCAAGAGAGACAGCTCTCTAGTTCAGCTGACCTTCCCTCTCTCCTGTCTACCCCCTCTTCCTCCACCGACATTTTGAACATTTTAAAGTGGCTTTTTAAGCTCACTTCTTCAGTGCGTCTGGGGATTTCTCGTGGGAACCACGAACTTTGATTGGCAAGGGTCAATTTGCATTCTCTTCATGTCTTTTCTAGTAAATATTCCAATGTTTTCCAAAACTTCCTCCCAGTTCCACTTCATTGGTGTCAGAAATATGGTGTTTTCCACGGTGAAAACACTGCTGAGACTGTCAATCAGCTCCTCACATATCCTTCAGCATCCTCTTCAACTCCTTCTTTGCCTGAGTAGCTGCTTTTCAACGGACCATTTGCTTCTGCTCCTGCCTTGTCCACGATGTTCTTTTCAAAGTTTCGCTGTTCCTCCTTCCTTATCCTGACATTACTTGCTCTCGCATACCTTCCAAATGATGGGTGGCTGTATGTCAGCTTATATCTTCTTTCATTTATTGACATCTTGAACTGAGCCATCACTCTTTTTAATCGATCCTCTGTATAGGAAGCTAAGGGTACCTATATTCAACCTCCTTCACCAAAAATTTCATAGCCTTCCATAATATGTATGTGTGTGTGTGTGTGTGTGTGTGTGTGTTTATACATTCTACTTTGGTAAACATTAATTGTGCAGATATATTTTTGTACACACACCGCTTCCTCATTTCCAAGTGCACCATACTATCTTCCTCCTCTCCTGGTGCATAATACTTCCCATCCACTGATAGTACCATCTTCCTCCTCTCCTGGTACACCATAATCCCCCGGTATAACATACTGGCCCTTCCCTCCTCTCTATAGTTACCTTATTCTTCCTACTTCATCCAAGCGATACATCAAACTTTTACTTCTTCCTCTGTGATGTAGTCACATTAATACCTTCTCTTGTTACATCATATTGTCCACTGTTCCTTCTCTTGTTACATCATATTGTCCACTGTTCCTTCTCTTGTTACATCATATTGTCCTCTGTTCCTTCTCTTGTTACATCATATTGTCCACTGGTCCTTCTCTTGTTACATCATATTGTCCACTGTTCCTTCTCTTGTTACATCATATTGTCCACTGTTCCTTCTCTTGTTACATCAAATTGTCCACTGTTCCTTCTCTTGGCGTATCATGTTCTGCTTCCTGCTAGTTCACCGCCTCTCACTCATCCTTGTAGTGTGTGCACTGTTTATTCTCCCTTAGTCTCCTCTCTCCTCTCCTCGTTTGATAATGCCTGCCTCCTTCACTATACTCCCCTCCTTTATTCTCTCCGTGAGTCGTATTCCTTGTCTGTTCCTCTACTTCACTTGGATCTTGGGTCTGTGTATCTATGTATGTAACTGTTAACGTGATGCACTCTCACCTTCTCCTTTCTCCTGTCATAACATCCTACCACGCCTTCCTTCTCTTGCTGTTGTATTCTCTCTCATTCCTTCACCTGGACTTACATTATCTCCATCCCTTCCTTTCCTTGTATATGTCCTCTTCTCACGGTCGACCACAACCTACACCCACACTCCTCTCCATCTGCTATGTAGTCCGGTCTTCACCATATCCGCTCCAAATATTCGGATCCCTGCGCTGTCCTCAGACGAAGCCATGTCCGAACAGAGACTCTCCCGGACGTCCGTATCCGGACTCCTATACTCGAACCGACTACAGACCGCGACCAATGAGCGGGCAGCAAGTGCTCACGTCCAGTGTTACTAACACTCGTTACTTGTGTCTGTGTCACAACATTTACAGGATAATGTAATACATTATGAAGTCGAAATTATTCATGGTATTTATAAATACTTATGACCGTGTCATGTCGGATATCCATAAAGCACGACTGTATGAGGAGACTATATTAAGTATGTGGATCAAGTCTGGATCATAAAGTATGTCAGGTTACAAGGCCTCGGCGAGGGTCGACAACAACAGTGGCACTTGTCCGGGTTCTTACTTCCTCACTTCCTTCCACACACCTCACTCACTCCTCTCTATGTCATAATCTGCCTATCCTTCTGGTGTACAACATGCCACCTCCATCCCTACATCACACCTACCTCACCCCACGTAGTTCAATCTCCCTCCCTTCGTCCTTCTTACTTTTTGGCACATCATATTCTTCTTCATTACTTCTCAACCGTTCATATTCCTTCTCGTTCTTTCTCTTGGTTCACCAAATTCGATTATTTCCTATTTTCAGTCAGCCAAAAAAACTTATGTATAAAAGGTTTGGATGAATATTGAAAAAAAAAATCATCCATGACTTTATCACTCCCACCCTAACCACACACCTCGGGAGTCCCTGACATGACGCGCTCCCGTACCCGTGCCAGGGGACCCCCCCCCCCCCCCACTGACCCAGCCAACGCCAACTCATTCATGAATAATCGCTGGAAACGAGTCACGCTACACGGTAGTTCTTACGAGAGAGCGCTCCTCGCCTCAGGCTTTCTTAACTCGAGCAAATCGACCAACCGTGGAGTACTTGTATCAACAAGTGCCTCAATAAAGCCAGTTCACGGCCGTCCATGAACATAAAACACACACACACACACACACACACAAGTCAATCACAAGACGTACACCGCCATAGTGGACGTTCCTGTTTACTACGTCTATGTGGCAACGGTGGTAATGGTGGGCGGTAGGGACAGGTAATGGTGTAGTACAGATAGACGTGGGTAAGGGTGAGGTACAGGTTACAAATATCGATAATGGTGCACTACACAACGCTGTAATTATCATAAGCAGTACATGTAACACAACGCTGTAATTGTGCACAACTGAAACACAGCAGCTATATATGGATAGAACACGTAGCGCGGGTGCTAGTTGTAGTACAACCCAGGCACTGGAGTAGTATAATCCATGTAGTAGGGTAGTAAAACCAAAGTACTAGGGTAGTGTAACTGAAGTAAAAGGGTAGTACGACCCAGACACTGGGGAAGTACAACCACAGTACTAGGGTAGTAAAACCCAGGTACTGGGGAGGTACTGTAACCTAGGTACAACGGAAGTACAATCTAAGTACAGGGATAGTACAACCCAGGTGCTGGGGTGTTGCAACACATGGACTATGACAGTACAAAATAAGCACTCGGGTACTACAATACAGGTCCTGGGGTAGTTGAAACACAGGCGCTGAGGGTTGTACAGATGGTACAACACACACACTGGGGTAATACAAGTGGTATATAACAGAGGTACAGTAGTGGTGCAGGCAGCACAGCCCAGTTAATATTGTGGCACAGGCAGCAGACATCATACTGGCGCAGTACACGTAACACACCACCGTTAATGGTGCAGCAGGTGTTTGAGTGTGTTCATAATGGAGAAGCAGAGGTAGCAGTATATTAGCGGTAATGACGTATTACATGGAGCAGTAACGCAGTACATGATGTACATTTACAATAACGGAGCAACTCTGCGTACTAATGATACTAATGGAGTAGCACAAGTCGTATATTGATAATACTGATGCAGTACATCTGTGATAACGCAGTACGCACTGTACAGTGTTGGTTATGGCGCGGTACTGTTAATGAAGTAATGAGAATAATATTTTGCAGGTGGCACTGTCCTGGTGATGATTCACACAAATGTAAGCACATTACTGGTACAGACCCGGCAATGGTTCAATAAGTGGTAGTACAGCACTGCCACTGCTTCCGTAACAGGTGGTGCAGGGCTGGTAACAGGTTAAAAAATTGAAGTTGTGCTGATAATAGTTCCATAATTGGTAAGAGGGGGAGCTAACAACTGGCTGTAGAGCTTTGGTAATGGTTCAGTAACGGGTAATACGCTGCTGGTAATGGGTCAGTAACGGGTAGTACGCTGCTGGTAATGGGTCAGTAACAGGGCGTAGGCTGTTGGTAATGGTGCAGTAACGGTAGCACAGTGGCGAAGGGGCTGCAGTACACAGGAGTATTACGGGCAGTACAATGCTCGTAATGGCTCAGGAACTGAGAGTACAACGCCGAAGGTGGTGCAGTACATAACGCACTAGTCTGTCCTGGTAATGACCCAAGTACAGGTAATATACCCAGTCCTTGTGGAACCAGTAACAACGCGACCAAAGAGCAATATCAGTAACTGCACAGCAATAAATGGCACTTTTATGAGCATTTTATTTGCATCTGCAATACGGTCACACGGTGGAGGCCAGGTCCGTGTTACCAGGGTACGAGAGAGAGAGAGAGAGAGAGAGAGAGAGAGAGAGAGAGAGAGAGAGAGAGAGAGAGAGAGAGAGAGAGAGAGTTACAAAGACAAATAAACAGACCTCACAGACCCAAGCGAAGTGATCTAGCCTTAACACTGCTTAAAAAAATGTAGTCACCTCTAGAGTAATAGAAGAAAAAATAAAGCCTTTCTCTACCCATCCTCCACTTCATCCGGTAACACGCCGGAGGGAAAACAAGTACAAAAAATACGTTGCATAATTAATATGCCTGAAGGAAATTCATAAAGGAGAATGGAAATTGATATGTTGTGCACCATATTACCAACAACATTCATCCCTTCACTTTGAGTCATACAGACAATACTAAGGATAAACTTAAGCTCCAGCCTCTCGACTTAACATGTCTATATCTTTCTGATGTTGAAGAACGATGCAACAATTGTTAATTGCTCTCTTTGAGCAGACGACACAGAGTCAATGTCGATATGTTATCGCAACATGGCCAGGGGATGATCAGTGGTTGAGAAGGTAACATGATATACCACTACGCTATCATGAGTGTAAAATGAACCATTTAATACCATAGATTTACAAGTGATGATCAAGCCTAATTTTGAAGACATTACGAGTGTTGCTCTGAACATTATGTTCAGGGAGCTTATTCCACGCTTCAATAATGCTGGTAAAGAAGTATTTCGTACAGTCCACATTATCTTAGCGACCTCTGCATTTTAGTCCATTTCCTTTCGTTAGTAGTACTGGCGCTACTGTGAAGAATTTTTCAATATCGGCGATACTGAATCATTTAAGTATCTTCAAACATTCTATTAATATGCAACGAAGACTCCTCTTGCTTAATGAGAACAAGTTTCATTGTGGCAATGTGTCTTCATACGGTTTGTCACTCAAGAATGGAATCAATTTAGTTGCTCTTCGCTGCACTCCTTCCAAAACTGCACAGCACATTCGAGGTGCGATCTAACTAGACTTGGGTACAGTAGCAATATAACAGCCTTACTTTTTTGAAAATTTTCTGTTAGTAAATCCTAACATTCTATTATTTTCTTGGCAGCTTCATTATCATGCTGGGAAAATTTGTTGTTAAATACAGTGACCCCAAGATCCCTCACACTAGGGGTGTCCTTTTCCTTGTGGTCCATCAGTTCCTAAACCAATTTTGTTGTTGTTTAGGTTTCTTACTTTTCACGGTTGATATGTACTGACGTCAAATGACATCTGCCATTTTCTTGGCCATTCAGCCATTATATCTAGATCCTCTTGTTATCTTAGCATATCTTTTTCAGTTAACCTAACCTTCCGTCAACTGCAAATTTGGACATTAAGTTATTCAGCCTTACATCAATATCGTTATTATAAATGAAGAAGAGTATAGGCCCAAGGACGGATCCCTGGGGAACCCCACTAGTAACGGGTGACTACCGTGATGATTCCCCCATTCATTACGACTCCGCCTCCTCGGCTTCTATCCAGTTTTCTGCGCAACCTTTAATCCCAAACGTCCGGCCTTTATGCATCAACTTAACGTGGGAAGAATTTTTCGAATGCTTTTTGGAAGTCTTGAAATATAATGTCAATTACTTTCTTTTTCTTTTTCTTATTGTGGGTATTGAATAATCTATGATCAAAATTCAAGGACGTTTGTAAGGTATGATCTGTGCCTTCTACAACCATGCTGTGTATCACTGATCACACTGTTGTTGTTACAAGTACGATACGATTTTATCTCTAATAATCGATTCCAGACGTTGACATATAACTGATGTGAGGTTAATAGGACGGTAATTACCAGGCATTCATGGCTTCCCTTTCTGAGTATAGGAGTAACGTCTGCCAGTCTCCAGTCCTGCGGGACTATTCCATCCTGGAGAGATCTATTGACAATATAGGTTAACGGTGTGGAAATTTCAAGTCTGACGTATTCAATTAATCATGAACTGTAACAATAAGTTCCCCATCTTCGTTTACTGAGGGTCGTATCCCATTCCTTACATATTTCTTAGTATACAATCTTCTAGGATCTCTAATACTGCATCTTGGCAATACTCAGTTGATACTCTCTCTTGGCTTGCTGGATAAGTCTTTTCAAGTCTCTCCTGAGTTATACTGCGTCGCATTATTTGGGTCATTGTTTGATTTCTTAAGCTGGTAGAGTTTGTTCCTGCGCACTGTAGCTCTTGCGATATCCGAGGAGCCGGATGTTGGTTTTACTGTTTCTGTTGTGTATGGGAGCGACTGAGTCTTGTGGGTGCATAAACTAACAATTAAAACTGGCCCATAATTCCTCTGGGCATGAGCTAACGAGAGAGAGAGAGAGAGAGAGAGAGAGAGAGAGAGAGAGAGAGAGAGAGAGAGAGAGAGAGAGAGAGAGAGAGAGAGAGTAATGGTATGAGAAGTATGAAGAGAAAATAGGGACTTAAAGAAGTTTTTGTCATTTACATTATGGATGCACAGAGAACCAGAAGGTCCTGAACAAGACAGTACAACCCTTTGCGTATGATGGGACAGCGATTTCCCCAACCCTTAGTGGTCAAGGCAAAGGTTAAATCATCATAGCGTCCTGCTGTCGTGTTGAAGTGGTGCACACACCCGGGTATGATGCGGTACATCATAACATCTCACTACAAGACCCTCTGAAACGCTCCTGGAAGCCACGCAGCATGGCAGGAGGGTCCCAGCAGCACAGCAGCCAGCTGGGCTAAGCTGTGGCGGGACAAGTAGCCAGAAAGAACCAACAGAAGAGAGTCCCGCCATAAAACATAACGCTAAATGTACCCACATTTGCATAAATATGCGGAGGGTGTGGCAGGCGTCGAGACGAGTATTCAGCCCATGAGACACACCCGTAAGTACAGTGTCTCCGTGGGCCGGGGCGTGGCGTGGGCGTGGGGCAATTGTGGGGGCGGGAGTGGGTGGATGTAGGCAGAGAGACCGGCCATTGACTACGGGTCACGACACAGCTCCGCCGGACCTGCCATAAACTCTTTATGACTTCCCATCCCCACGGCGGGCGGGCGGGCTGGGCCACGCCGGCCAGCCAGCCAGCCAGGACTCGAGATCCTCTCAAACACCATATTATATTAACACTCGACTGATGCCGGTGGTGCCCGTACCCATAATCTCCTCCAAGGTCACCCTCAACCGTTTTATTCCTCTCCCCACCATAGGGTCTACGACCTGACGGGGACAGTAAGGGTGGGGAGGTAGGCACACCCTCACCAGGTAACCACCACACACCTGCCTCCTGGTTCACTGTACCAGGCAGGGTAGCCAATGACCTCAGAGGAGGAGGGCGTGCACCCCAACCTTATGAAGGCCCTGATCCAATGACTGATGTGTATGAAGATATCGCAAGTGACCTCGAGGGGGTAAAACTCACTGAGATCAACAGCGCCACATTTAAGTTATCATACCCATGACCTGAGCCAGTGGCCAGGTACACCTGTACTTAACACAAGACACTAACAACAATACTTAACACATCAAACATCAATGTTAACATTAAGAATAACCAAATCATGCTTAAACATCAACACTAAAAACCAATAATATGTTCAAATAATCAATATGCAAAAAAATGAAACTTTCTACCACAAAAATTGATGCAAAGAACACACACACACACACATACACACACACACACACACACACACACACACACACACACACACACACAGGCACACACACAAACCTGTCATTACAAATCAGGTATCCAGCAGCCATGAACTTTCCTCCTTAATGACTCTACACACATCTGAAAATAAGTAAAATAAATACACACACACACTCACACACATACACACACACACACACACACACACACACACACACACACACACACACACCACACACACACACACACATATATATATATATATATATATTTTTTTTTTTTTTTTTTTTTTATACTTTGTCGCTGTCTCCCGCGTTTGCGAGGTATATATATATGCTAAGGCAGACGGAACTTCAAAGTCCAGCGGCCGGTGTCTCCTCCAGGGGTCGTCCCCTCACCACACCAGCAGGAGCCGCCAGCGAGAGGTTCGTTTGCCACACCGGCCGATAATTAGCAATGACAGATTCCAACTACCGGGAAGACAGAGGCAAGTGCCAATCCTGGCTGGTTCCCACGCTAAAGTCCTGGCCCCGCTATGCTTGGCTGACCAACGGATTTATCTCCGGCCGTCATCATGGGACCCACCGGTCAAATGGTCCCTTCCTGCTGCAGGTGTGGCCGGGGCGGAGGTGTGAGCAGGGTGGGCAGCACGGAGGGTTGTGTAGGGTGGGCAGCACGGAGGGTTGTGCAAGGTGGGCAGCACGGAGGGTTAAGCACGGACGAGGCGGAAGGAACAACAGAAGCTGTGGGAGCAGTGGACCTCCAAACCATCATAGGTATATGTAAGAAAAGGTAACAGACCGAGCTGTGGGGCTAGAAGACCTCCGAAATCATGGTAAGTTTTACGTGAGGTTAGCAAAGTTACCAGACCGAGATATGGAGGTAGAAGACCTTCAGCACCATCGTAATACATAAGTAAGATAAGATAAGGTTCCACATCGAACTTTGAGGGTAAAAGACCTGCTAAATCACCGCAAGGTAAGGTAAGGTGCCAGACCGAGCTGTCAGAGTAAAAATCCTCTGAAACAATCGCACGGTAAGGTAAGGTCCCAGATCCAGCTGTGGGGACACATGACCTCCAAAATCAATATATGGTATACGTGAAGGATGATACGACCAAAGACCTCTGAAACCAACGTAATGCAAGGTCAGGTCAAGTAACATCAACCCACTGGGGTCTGACTAAGACCCTCTGTGACCTGTGTGTGTGTGTGTGTGTGTGTGTGTGTAGAAGAACCCTGAAACCAACGTAAGCTTGGTGAGGGTCAGGACGGTGAGGCCATCCGATGCTTCACTTTTCCCTCACACACAAGTACGAGTGGGGATACTGATGTGGTCCGGGACCCACACCACTGAATGCCGTCACCAAGTCTAATCCCAGAATCTAACTGGCACTCGAGTTGTAACCATCAGATAAAACACCGTCCTGCCACCAATCACCACCTAAATAAAAGACTGTCCAGACTTAAGTCACCATAAGAATAAGATAACGTCGTCCAGGCATCAATCAACTCTAGGAAGGGTCTTAACCATTACGATCAACCAACTCTCACTAAGATCAAGCCACACGCACATATAACGAAGTAGTTATCAGTGATGACACCTAAACTTAACCTATCGAGCAAGACGGTTCAATCATTGGCAATAATGGTCTAGTTTCTGACCTGTTCCTCACGGGTCGGGTCAAAGGTTATGTGCCATATCCAAAGGTCATACTGTCGTGCTGGAATGGGGTCGGGTTAGCAGATAGTGAACTACCCTACACAGCGGTGGCTGCAACGTGCCCTCAACACACTTGATACGGACTAGA
>NC_092224.1:1627379-1712379 GCF_036320965.1 Panulirus ornatus | reverse complement strand
GACGATATATTCAATTGGATCTAAGTTAAAGTACCCTAGATCTTTCACTGATAAATCCCTTAAGTTAGCAAAGAAATAACTTTACAGAGTTGAGCCCAAACCTCCCATTGAAACCAAGAATCTTTTAGTTCTCCCTTTTAATGATAATCTTACTTTATTTCCCATGTTGCTTAAATCCTTTAATGGAAATGTTGCCTTTAGCAATAATAATACTATAAAGAATATCTTAA
Source organism: Panulirus ornatus (assembly GCF_036320965.1). NCBI lineage: Eukaryota > Metazoa > Arthropoda > Malacostraca > Decapoda > Palinuridae > Panulirus > Panulirus ornatus. The sequence goes on along the minus strand of NC_092224.1, from coordinate 1,712,149 downwards.
TCAGGAATTCACCAGAAAATTCTTCTGGATGCAGCTATAAAGTGCCATGTAGAAATTGTGATAGGTTTTATGTTGGGCAGACTGGTAAGGCTCTTTCTGTTAGACTTAAGCAACATAAACATAGTATAAGAACGGGACAAGAATCAAATGCCTTGTTTAATCACGTTAAAAACTATGATTACTGTATTGAATGGAGTATTGCCATCTCAGTAATTAACTCTAACTCTGTCAAAACGAGAAATATCACTGAATCTTCTATCATTAAATACACAAAGAATTATAATCTTATTATTAGTGAGGGTCTATACAAATTAGATAACTTTATTGTTGATAAAATTTGTAAAATGATAAGTTTATGAACGCTCGTTGTCTGTCTTGGACAATCGCATGTTTACCAAATGGCGTCCTAGCTTCGTCTCTTCGATGTATATCAACTGACTGTTATATTTTTCTCTTATGTCTCCCCTGATGATGTGATTATTACACGAAAGTGCACTTGGGAACTTTTCGTGTTTCATTTTCCCCGTGGATACATATATATATATATATATATATATATATATATATATATATATATATATATATATATATATATATATATATATTCCTAATAGTCCACGAGAGAGAGAGAGAGAGAGAGAGAGAGAGAGAGAGAGAGAGAGAGAGAGAGAGAGAGAGAGAGAGAGAGAGAGAGAGAGAGAGAGACCGGGCTCAAACTCGGGCGCCCAATGGTAAAATTCTGAACATGTCAATATCATGATTGAATGTGGATTACGAGAGGTGGGGTGATCATAAGTGCTTATGCACCTGGCCACGAGAAGAATGATGAAGAGAAGCAGGTATCTTGCGGGCAGATGAGTGAGTGTGCCCGCAGCATGGATACAAGCTATCAGGTGGGAGATTTTAATGCGATAGTGAATAATGTGGCAGTTACGTGTATAACTGAGGAGCATGGAATACTTAGTAAGGTGAACAGTTTGTATAGTAGTGTGCTAATAATGTACTGGTGACAGGAAATATCTGGTTACAAAAGAGGGACGTACATACGTATACGTGGGTGACTAGCAAAGATGGAACGCGGGCATTACTAGATGACGTAATAATCGCTGGGCGTACAAAGCTGAGATTTCTGAATGTGCACGAAGAGAGAGGGGCAGCTGGTGGGATGCCATTATTACTTGGAGGGGACGAGGGTGAAGAAGATTTGTGAAGATTTTCGGAAACGAGAAAAAGGGTGAGAAGAGGTAGGTGAAAGAATGTGAGCTTGGAAGCAAGACTTGCGAGAAGAAATACCAGGAGAGATTGAGAAAAGAATGGCAAAAGGTGGGAGTAAACGACGTTAGGGGAGTAAGTGAGGAATGAGAAGTATTTGGGGAAGCAGTGCTGGCATGTACGACAGAAGTGTGTGCCATGTGGAAGGTGGCAGGGTGAGAAAGGATAGTGAGTGGTAGGATGACGAAGCAAAGCTGCCAGTGAAAGAGAAAAGGGAGGAGCATTGATGATACTTAAGAGGGAAGGCGTGTAAGTGACTGGTAAATGTATAAGAGAAAGCGGCAGGTCAAGTGGAAGGGGGCAGTAGCTGAAAAAGAGGACATATGAGCGTTGGGGTAAGGGAGTATCAGCAAACTTCAGGTACAACATGAAAATGTATTAGAAGGTCAATAGTGTGAGAGAAACAAGAGAACAAATGGGAACGTCTGTGAAGGGGGCAAATGGGGAAGTGGTAACAGTGATGGGTTGAGTACTCTGAGCGAGCAGTTTGAAGGATTGTTCGATGAATCTGATGACAGAGTGTAGATGTAGCAGATTGGAGGAAGGCGAAGTTAGAGTCAAGTGTTTCGGTGGAGAGAGAAAAAGGTGGTGAAAGCTTTGTTTATGATGTAATGTGGCAAAGGAGCCGAAGTGGATGTTACTGCAGTTAGATTTCTCAAGAAAATGGGTGACTGTATTTCTAATTAGTCAGTTAGGATTTTCAGTGTTCATATGGATCACGGTGAGATACTTGAGGATTAGCGGGATGCATATATAGTGCCACTATATAAGGGCAAAGGGAACAAAAGAAAATATTAAGGGAAGGGAAACAAAGGTGAGTGTGCAAATTACAGAGGTATATGTTTGTTTAATGTGCCTGGTAGGTTGTATGAAAGAAAGAAGATTAAAAGGGAGGTGACGATCAGAAAGCATCATCAGACTGGGGAGGAATCCCTGTATGCGGCAAGGGTGTGTGTTGTCACCATGGCTGTTTAATTTGCTTATGGATAGGGTGATGATGGAGGTAAAATCAAGGGTCTTGGAGAGAGGGCCAGATTTGCAGTCTGAGAGAGGTGACTGGACTTAGGAAATAGTTATTTTTGCTGATGACACGGCTCTGGTTGCAGATTCATACGAGAAACTACATTGGTTAGTGTCTGTCTGGGAGAGTGAGCAAAATCAGAAACTTAAGAGTAAATACGAATATAAGCAAGGTTTAGCAGTGCAAAGAGGCAGATTAGTTAAGGAGGGAGTTTGAATGGAAAAAACTTGAAGAGGTGAGGTGTTTTAAAGACAAAGTAGTAGGCATGGTAACGGAGATGAATCATAGGGTGAATGGGGGACAAAGGTTCTGGGAGCACTGAGGAATGTTTCGCAAGATAGATCACTATCTGGGAGGGCGAATATGGGTACATTCAAAGGCATGGCAGTTCCAAGGATGTGTAAGGATGCGAGGTATTGTTCCGTATGTAAGACAGTGAATACGTGAGAAATGATATTTCGAGGAAAATATAAGGTGTGAAGAAGGTGGATCGCGTAAGTAATGAGAGGGTAAGGGAGAGGTATGGTCACAAAAAAGTGGCTGAGAGAGCTGAAGGGTGTGATGAAATGGGTGAGGACAACGACGATATATGTGTTAAAAGTGGAGGGAAGAAGGAAAGACCCAATTGGTGATGGAAAGGAGTGAGTGACATTTCTGAGAGCTAGGTAGGGTAGGAGAGTGAAAGGCATGCAAGGGATATAGTGAATAGGAGCGATGTATGCACGGCACTACGCACTCTCAATGGACTGAACTGGGGCATATGAGGCAGCCGGGTGACACCATGGACAGGTCTACGAGGCCTGGTTGTGAAAAGGAAGATGAAGTTGCGAGCAATTGAGGCCTTTCCTTCCTCTATTCCTGACGCTATCTCGCTAACTCAGGAAAAGGTGAACAAGTGTGACACAAAAGATTTTACATAAAGTTAAATGTATAAACTAACCATACAAAGTTCAGCATGCTTAGGACTGACGGGTCATTTCTTCATAACAGTCGGTAAAACCCAGCAGTTGAGGCAGCTGGCAGGCACCCAACCAACCGAGCAGTTCGTAAACCCTGGAAGCCAGGCTCGGTGACCCATATGATGGTCAGGTCGTGGGTCACCCTAAAACCTGTCTTTTTCAGACCTGGAGACAAACTCACACGGTACTTGTCCCCCGCTTGTGAGACAGCATGTTAGGTCAGACGCCAGGCCGCAAACAGTCATTAAACGAATCGTTTCCATGCTACTAGACCTTGCAAAGTCTGATGCCTTCGATACCACGACCACCTTGTTTGTCTTATGATCTTTTTTAGCATTAGAGTACCTGGTCTTTGTCTCGCGATCGGTCGTGTCTTATCAGAAGATACCTTCAAAGCGACGAGCTTCAGGTTTTCTCTAATATTCATATCAACGAAGTTGATTCTCTTTCGTATCAGCTATGCCAGCCTCATGCCTGGTGACCCGTGACGAGCTGGGTCACCTGGCAGGGTCACCGCCTAATGGCTACCAACTTTAGACTTGGTGACCCGTGAAACACAAGGTTCTGCTCCCCTCAGCCAGACCTGGCCACCCATGAAGGCAGTCCTGGGGTTTACCAGTGTTGTGCCATCCTCACAGACATATATGCACGAGACTTTCAAGTTCAAGCGAGAGAACACTTCCATGGATCCAATCCAGTTGTCGCTAAACTAGCAGCTTTGAGGATAATTCGAATGGTGTTAGTAATATGGTCCTCCATTCGTACGTATTTCGTGTATCTCACCACCCTGATGTTTGGCTCAGTAATTTTTCAAAGAAATAAATCCTGCCAATCCATATATACTTCATTAATTCCATCATAAAAACAATTTAGTCTCGTCAAGAGAGGATATTCATCATTAAGTCGAAGTTTACAACTGGAGAGATCAAAACTGTGTGAGTGTTCACACCATTCTCGCCTGGTCATCTTGCTAACTCACAGTACTGAACAATATGAGTGTAACTATCACGTTTTTCCCCCACATCATCTGGTTTTACTAACACGTTGCCTGAACTCCGACATCATGGCTCACTGGAATTTCCAAGTCGGGTTGACAAAGTCAAGGTCAGTTTGTTGATGCCGTGCGAGCATTCTGAACACGTCAACGGTGTATCTCTGACAGGACGTGTGTATCTCTACAGTAATCTGGTTAGTCTGGAATTCTGAGGTTTTCTTCAGTGCAGGCACACATTACACCACCACCTGCCACTTACTATCTCATAGAGCACGACGGTGCGACCCTTGACTAAGTATGACCTGACCTTTGACCTGACATACATACCCATGGATCGTAATGTCGAGCTCAAGGTTTGTAGTGTCGCACACAAGAGGTTAAAGACCTACCAGTTCGTACACAAAAGCGCAAAAACGATGTTTACACTTTCGAACTGACATAATATGACGTAAAGACGAAACAATCCGAAAGTTTACCAATCTGAACCCTGTAGTTCACTGGAATAAAGATCGTTTTTGTGCTCAGTGTACATCGACCAGGCTTGACACTATGTACGATATATGCACCCCATTATACACGTAAGATAAAAATTATTTGGGTCAAGTATGATATTAACCAATTTCAGGCATCTTTAGTGCATGAATCGTTTATTAAAATTTACATTCCGAGTTGTAGTGATAATCGATATACTTCCAAGTTTATATAAAGAATATAACCAAAGATGAACGCTTGGAGTCGACATAGAGTCTCAGTATGGCCGAGTGAGCAAGTCCCATCAAGTGAGCCTTTCACAACCATATCCCGGAGCACGTCACCAATGGAGATGATTTTCATATGTCCACCAAACAAGTTCTTGATCCTGTCATGGTTTGCTCGAGCTCCCGTGCAAATACATGAAACGAACTTATACACCAGGAAACGGATAGGTATAAACATCAAAACTGGGAAGGGAAGGAATTCAATAACAAATAAACATACATTTCTTATACGTTGGTAAGAATATCAGGAATGGTAGATGAGTATGCCTGGTGACGCTGTTGTTTGTTGAAGGTAGACTGAGTCTCCAGGATACGAGTTATCATGGTCAGGCATCTGGTAAACCCACACAGTTATCAGTTCTCTCTTGCTTGAACTCGGGACCCTGCCACTACAGACGGCCCGGCCCAGACCAAACAAGACAGAACCGACAACTGTCTTGGATAACCAGACACCCGGCCTTGATAGCTCACACATTGACCCTGTCATCAGTAACAATACGTATGACCATTACAATCAGCCCCGACACATGTAGTGTACCAGGAGATGTGTTACAAGTACCCTCAGGGCAGGTGCAAGGTAAACAAGCGGGTGGTAAAGTGTACGGACCATTAGGTACTCAACCATGGGTGAAGGCAGAGCACCCCGCCAAGAGCAGGCATCACCGTGGATTCACCAGCACCACTCCCTCCACCTTACAACCAATACCACGCCATCGCTTACGTCCAGCTTTACTCTTCTCAGATTCATTGACGTATTTATGTCTCTTACGTGCCTGTATGACGTGCATGTATAACAGTATACATTCAGGTGTGTCGAGCGCCTGTAATGTCTTGCCCACAACATACCATGTATATCTCTATACATTAAGTCTTGTGGAGTGCCTGTAATGACTCCTCCGCACCATACCATGTATAACTCTATACACTTATATCAGTAAAGTGGCTGTAATGTGTTGCTCACACCATATACTCAAGCACGTCGGGTGTCTGTAGTACTGTCTTGCCCGCGACATAGCATGTGGGGCGGCAGGTGAAATAATTGCCTAACAACGTATCGCACGTGGGCACAGCGGCTGCCACCCTGACATACACGTGATAGTCACATCACCACTCCTCCACAATACTCCACCACTACTCCAGTCAATCCTGTACAATATTCCACTACTCCTCCAGCCACCCCTGTACAGTACTCCACCACTTCTCCAGCCACCCCAGTACAGCACTCTACCACTCCCCCAGCCACCCCAGTACAGTACTCCACCATTCCTCCAGCCACCCCAGTACAGTACTCCACCACTCCCCCAGGCACCCCAGTACAGTACTCCAACACTCCTCCAGCCACCCCAGCACAGTACTCCACCACTTCTCCAGCCACCCCAGTACAGCACTCCACCACTCCCCCAGCCACCCCAGTACAATACTCCAACACTCCTCCAGCTACCCCAACAGAGTACTCCACTACTCCTCTAACCATCCCAGTACTATATTCACCACTCTTCTAGCCACCCCAGTACTGTACTCCCTAATAACGTTCGTCATCTCCCAATACCACAGTATTGGGAGATGACGAACGTTAAGGTATCCAGTACCATAATGACGCCTTAAGTATCGTTGGGTTATAGAATCAAATCAATACACTTGTCCTATCCGCGCCTTAATGTCGGATGTGAACCTACATTTAGAATACAAGAAAACAGCGTCTGCTTGATCGGCCCAGGAATATGTGATGACCTACCTACAAGTGCCTACAACGAGAAGGAAACAATCACTGTTTGAAAAGTATGCAGCCACCACCTACAGGCATATGTGCTGTTGAAATAATCACATATTGTATAGGAGACGATAAACCTGAATATTACTATCACTACGCCAGACATTATGACATCCTTGGCCTCCCCACCAACAGCCCATCTCCTGAATAAACACCTGTGTTCCTGTGTGCTCTCGTTTATCCCTCATACCTTCACCGTTTATCAGTGGGTTCAACGTCTTCATCACTGCAATAACCATATAATACAACAACCCCACGTCCACAACACTGTCGACGACCAAGCAAAAGTAACGTCTTAATCAGAATGGTTCTATAACACTCAAGTTTTCACCCCTGTGACGATGTTTAACGTACGAATATTCAGAAGACTGATTAAAAACTTCCAATATAACATGAATCACGGCGATGTTTGTGTAGGAAAGTCCAATACTCGTCACATGTTCCCGTAAGCGTCTTGGCTTATGCCATCAAGCTTCATCAACGTAATGAAAGGGCGCCACAAGAGCAAATGGCAGAACACATCTCGATGATGGAGGGAGGAAGAGGGAAGGAGACCAGGTCACTGCCACGGGTTCTATGTTGCAAAGAGACGAGCTCGATGTATGAGGAGACAGTACTGTATGAACCAGGTGTCACATATGGCAATATGTCGTTTATTGAAGACTTGGGGGTCTATGTGACATCCGCCTGAGTATACAGAGGGTAAGCGACAAGTGCCCAGTGATCCGGCACTTCAGGAGCTGTTAAGTGTCACTCCTTTATCTCAGGTTGCTGTCTCTTCTTTCGGCTGAACCTAAACGTGGGCAACTGGTTTTCCTCATGCAAAATACCTGGCAACGCTTAGTTCACACGACTCGCTCTTACTACTTTCCTGCGGCGAGCACTAACGTTAGCCCTAACTTTTGAACAAAGGTCTCTGCGTAAGTACTTGTAAATCATATATATATATATATATATATATATATATATATATATATATATACAATAGAAAAGTATTGAAGGGACAAGTATGCAGTCTGCTGTGGATGAGATGGCTAGGGAAGTGAGTCAGTTGTTCGCTGATAATACAGCGCTGGTGGCTGATTCGAGTGAGAAACTGCATAAGTTGGTGACTGAGTTTGATGAAATGTGTGAAAGAAGAAAGCTGAGAGCAAATATGAATTAGAGAAAGGATATTAGGTTCAGTAGGGTTGAGGGCCAAGTTAATTAGGATATAAGTTTGAATGAGAAAAACTGGAGGAAGTGAAGTGTTTTAGATAACTGGGAGTGGATTTAGTAGTGGATGGAACCATGGAAGCGGGAGTGAGTCACAGGGTGGGGGAGGGGGCGAAGGTTCCGGGAGCGATGAAGAATGTGTGGAGGGCGAGAACGACGTTATCTCGGAAAGCAAAAATGGGTATGTTTGAAGGAATAGTGGTTCTAACAGCGTTATATGGTTGCGAGGCATGGGCTATAAATAGGGTTGTGCGGAGGAGGGTGGAAGTGTTGGAAATGAGATGTTTGAGGACAATAAGTGGTGTGAGGTGGTTTGATCGAGTAAGTAATGAAAGGGTAAGAGAGATGTGTGGTAACACAAGGAGTGTGGTTGAGAGAGCAGAAGAGGGTGTATTGAAATGGTTTGGTCACATGGAGAGAACGAGAGAGGAAAGATTGACAATGAGGATATATGTGTCAGAGTTGGAGGGAACGAGGAGAAGTGGGAGACCAAATTGGATGTGCAAGGATGGAGTGAAAAAGATTTTGAGCGATCAGGGCCTGAACATACAGGAGGGTGGAAGGCGTGCAAGGAATAGAGTTAATTGGAACGATGTGGTATACCGAGGTCGACGTGCTGTCAATGGACTGAACCAGGCCATGTGAAGCGACTGGGGTAAACCATGGAAAGTTTTGTGGGGCCTGGATGTGGATAGGGAGCTGTACACAAAAGCGCAAAAACGATGTTTACACTTTCGAACTGACATAATATGACGTAAAGACGAAACAATCCGAAAGTTTACCAATCTGAACCCTGTAGTTCACTGGAATAAAGATCGTTTTTGTGCTCAGTGTACATCGACCAGGCTTGACACTATGTACGATATATGCACCCCATTATACACGTAAGATAAAAATTATTTGGGTCAAGTATGATATTAACCAATTTCAGGCATCTTTAGTGCATGAATCGTTTTTTAAAATTTACATTCCGAGTTGTAGTGATAATCGATATACTTCCAAGTTTATATAAAGAATATAACCAAAGATGAACGCTTGGAGTCGACATAGAGTCTCAGTATGGCCGAGTGAGCAAGTCCCATCAAGTGAGCCTTTCACAACCATATCCCGGAGCACGTCACCAATGGAGATGATTTTCATATGTCCAACAAACAAGTTCTTGAACCTGTCATGATTTGCTCGAGCTCCCGTGCAAACACATGAAACGAACTTATACACCAGGAAACGGATAGGTATAAACATCAAAACTGGGAAGGGAAGGAATTCAATAACAAATAAACATACATTTCTTATACGTTGGTAAGAATATCAGGAATGGTAGATGAGTTATGATATGCCTGGTGACGCTGTTGTTTGTTGAAGGTAGACTGAGTCTCTAGGATACGAGTTATCATGGTCAGGCATCTGGTAAACCCACACAGTTATCAGTTCTCTCTTGCTTGAACTCGGGACCCTGCCACTACAGACGGCCCGGCCCAGACCAAACAAGACAGAACCGACAACTGTCTTGGATAACCAGACACCCGGCCTTGATAGCTCACACATTGACCCTGTCATCAGTAACAATACGTATGACCTTTACAATCAGCCCCGACACATGTAGTGTACCAGGAGATGTGTTACAAGTACCCTCAGGGCAGGTGCAAGGTAAACAAGCGGGTGGTAAAGTGTACGGACCATTAGGTACTCAACCATGGGTGAAGGCAGAGCACCCCGCCAAGAGCAGGCATCACCGTGGACTCACCAGCACCACTCCCTCCACCTTACAACCAATACCACGCCATCGCTTACGTCCAGCTTTACTCTTCTCAGATTCATTGACGTACTTATGTCTCTTACGTGCCTGTATGACGTGCATGTATAACAGTATACATTCAGGTGTGTCGAGCGCCTGTAATGTCTTGCCCACAACATACCATGTATATCTCTATACATTAAGTCTTGTGGAGTGCCTGTAATGACTCCTCCGCACCATACCATGTATAACTCTATACACTTATATCAGTAAAGTGGCTGTAATGTGTTGCTCACACCATATACTCAAGCACGTCGGGTGTCTGTAGTACTGTCTTGCCCGCGACATAGCATGTGGGGCGGCAGGTGAAATAATTGCCTAACAACGTATCGCACGTGGGCACACCGGCTGCCACCCTGACATACATGTGATAGTCACATCACCACTCCTCCACAATACTCCACCACTACTCCAGTCAATCCTGTACAATATTCCACTACTCCTCCAGCCACCCCTGTACAGTACTCCACCACTTCTCCAGCCACCCCAGTACAGCACTCTACCACTCCCCCAGCCACCCCAGTACAGTACTCCACCATTCCTCCAGCCACCCCAGTACAGTACTCCACCACTCCCCCAGGCACCCCAGTAGAGTACTCCAACACTCCTCCAGCCACCCCAGCACAGTACTCCACCACTTCTCCAGCCACCCGAGTACAGCACTCCACCACTCCCCCAGCCACCCCAGCACAATATTCCAACACTCCTCCAGCTACCCCAACAGAGTACTCCACTACTCCTCTAACCATCCCAGTACTATATTCACCACTCTTCTAGCCATCCCAGTACTGTACTCCCCAATAACGTTCGTCATCTCCCAATACCACAGTATTGGGAGATGACGAACGTTAAGGTATCCAATACCATAATGACGTCTTCAGTATCGTTGGGTTATAGAATCAAATCAATACACTTGTCCTATCCGCGCCTTAATGTCGGATGTGAACCGACATTTAGAATATAAGAAAACAGCGTCTGCTTGATCGGCCCAGGAATATGTGATGACCTACCTACAAGTGCCTACAACGAGAAGGTAACAATCACTGTTTGAAAAGTATGCAGCCACCACCTACAGGCATATGTGCTGTTGAAATAATCACATATTGTATAGGAGACGATAAACCTGAATATTACTATCACTACGCTAGACATTATGACATCCTTGGCCTCCCCACCAACAGCCCATCTGAATAAACACCTGTGTTCCTGTGTGCTCTCGTTTATCCCTCATACCTTCACCGTTTATCAGTGGGTTCAACGTCTTCATCACTGCAATAACCATATAATACAACAACCCCACGTCCACAACACTGCCGACGACCAAGCAAAAGTAACGTCTTAATCAGAATGGTTCTATAACACTCAAGTCTTCACCCCTATGACGATGTTTAACGTACGAATATTCAGAAGACTGATTAAAAACTTCCAATATAACATGAATCACGGCGATGTTTGTGTAGGAAAGTCTAATACTCGTCACATGTTCCCGTAAGCGTCTTGGGTTATGCCATCAAGCTTCATCACCGTAATGAAAGGGCGCCACAAGAGCAAATGGCAGAACACATCTCGAGGATGGAGGGAGGAAGAGGGAAGGAGACCAGGTCACTGCCACGGGTTCTATGTTGCAAAGAGACGAGCTCGATGTATGAGGAGACAGTACTGTATGTACCAGGTGTCACATATGGCAATATGTCGTTTATTGAAGACTTGGGGGTCTATGTAACATCCGCCTGAGTATACAGAGGGTAAGCGACAAGTGCTCAGTGATCCGGCACTTCAGGAGCTGTTAAGTGTCACTCCTTTATCTCAGGTTGCTGTCTCTTCTTTCGGCTGAACCTAAACGTGGGCAACTGGTTTTCCTCATGCAAAATACCTGGCAACGCGTAGTTCACACGACTCGCTCTTACTACTTTCCTGCGGCGAGCACTAACGTTAGCCCTAACTTTTGAAAAAAGGTCTCTGCGTAAGTACTCGTAAATCATATATATATATATATATATATATATATATATATATATATACAATACAAAAGTACTGAAGGGACAAGTATGCAGTCTGCTGTGGATGAGATGGCTAGGAAGCGAGTCAGTTGTTCGCTGATAATACAGCGCTGGTGGCTGATTCGGGTGAGAAACTGCGTAAGTTGGTGACTGAGTTTGATGAAGTGTGTGAAAGAAGAAAGCTTAGAGCAAATATGAATAAGAGCAAGGTTATTAGGTTCAGTAGAGTTGAGGGCCAAGTTAATTAGGATATAAGTTTGAATGAGAAAAACTGGAGGAAGTGAAGTGTTTTAAATAACTGGGAGTGGATTTAGTAGTGGATGGAACCATGGAAGAGGGAGTGGGTCACAGGGTGGGGGAGGGGGCGAAGGTTCTGGGAGCGTTGAAGAATATGTGGAGGGCGAGAACGACATTATCTCGGAAAGCAAAAATGGGTATGTTTGAAGGAATAGGGGTTCCAACAGTGTTATATGGTTGCGAGGCATGGGCTATAAATAGGGTTGTGCGGAGGAGGGTAGAAGTGTTGGAAATGAAATGTTTCAGGACAATATGTGGAGTGAGGTGGTTTGATCGAGTGAGTAATGAAAGGGTAAGAGAGATGTGTGGTAATAAAAGGAGTGCGGTTGAGAGAGCAGAAGAGGATGTATTGAAATGGTTTGGTCACATGGAGAGAATGAGTGAGGAGAGATTGACCAACAGGATATATGTGTCAGAGTTGGAGGGAACGTGGAGATGTGGGAGACCAAATTGGATGTGCAAGGATGGAGTGAAAAAGATTTTGAGCGATCGGGGCCTGAACATACAGGAGGGTGGAAGGCGTGCATGGAATAGAGTGAATTGGAACGATGTGGTATACCGGGGTCGACGTGCTGTCAATTGACTGAACCAGGGCATGTGAAGAGACTGGGGTAAACCATGGAAAGTTTTGTGGGGCCTGGATTTGGATAGGGAGCTGTGGTTTCAGTGCATTACACATGACAGCAAGAGACTGAGTGTGAATGAATGTGGCCTCTCTTTTCTTAGCGCTACCTCTTTCTCTCTCGCGCGGGGGGGGGGGGGGGGGTGCTGCTACTGCTTAATGTGTGGCGGGGTGGCGAGGGAAATTGATGAAGGCAGCAAGTATGAATATGTGCATGTGTATATGTGTATATGTCTGTGTATGTGTAGCTATGTCTACGCTGAAATGTATAGGTATGTATATGTGCGTGTGTGGGCGTTTATGCATATAAATGTGTATGTGGGTGGGTTGGGCCATTCTCTTTTCTGTTTCCATGTGCTACCTCGCAAGCGCGGGAGACAGCGACTAAGTATATTATATATATATATATATATATATATATATATATATATATATATATATATATATATATATATATATATATATATATATATTATCCCTGGGGATAGGGGAGAAAGAATACTTCCCACGTATTCCCTGCGTGTCGTACAAGGCGTCTAAAAGGGGAGGGAGCGGGGGGCTGGAAATCCTCCCCTCTCACTTTTTTTTTTTTTTTTTTCCAAAAGAGGGAACAGAGAAGGGGCCCAGGTGAGGATATTCCCTCAAGGGCCCAGTCCTCTGTTCTCAACGCTACCTCGCTAATGCGGGAAATGGCGAATAGTATGAAAGAAAGAATATATATATATATATATATATATATATATATATATATATATATATATATATATATATATATATATATATATATATGAATGATACGATCCTTGGGATGATGGTGTGACCTCTGACCTGGTCAGGGATTTGACCACAAGAGGCACAGCCTCAGGAAGGTCACTGGTGATGCAGCCTCCAGTCTTCCTCAGCGGCAGGCTGCAATGATATGCACCCAGGGATCCGGCCTTACTGCAGCTACACAGAAAGTTTTCTCAGCTTAGATGAAATAACGGTGTCACTTTATCACTACTGAAGCCATACTCACAGTCACTCATGCCAGAACGCTTACTATTGTCTGTTAAGGAAGCTAATAAATACATCTCAAGCAGACATGTCTAGCTAAGTCGTCTGTCTGAGAATATCCCACACTTGTATCTGCCATAGGTTTGGCGTCCACTGTACCTCCCTCCCGGTACTGCATGCGACGGTGCACTTGTACCAAATGATACACAAACAACGACGGATGTCTTCATGATAACAACGTAGGTGATTAAGCAAGCATCGTACACGTCATCCTGTCAACAACCCAGAAGGCGGTTCGACCAAAACATGTGATCTACCAGTCCATATCATCCAGGTACACCTTACAATCACGGGAGGGGTCTCCTACAACCCTTCATCTGCCTTACGTTTCAAACATAATTCGCCTTTAACATGATTCGTCTTGAAACAGAAGACAACGTGTGTTACTGTGCCTCCCACAGTTTGTGTGTGGAAAGCAGCCACTCGAGGACTGGCAGTGATGAAGCCTCCTTCTTCTCTGGAGCAGCTAAGCTGAGGACTTCTCTTCCTTTGTCTTCACATAACTTTCTTCCTTAACGAGTCAGTCGTACATACATTAGCGGAGTCCTGATTAATATATATCTCATACTTTCTTCTTTCACCAGAGATGGCCTTGACTGGGGCAGGTTCTGCCCTTATCATGAGGGTCGCTATAAATAACAGAACTACAGCTCTCTGTCCAGTAAGCCTTAGTTCAGGATGCATGAGTGTTTTCCGGTGTAGTGTGGCCGTGCGTCCCAGTGTGGTGGTGGGGGGTACAGGGCTTTCCGAAGTGTTAGGGGTGGTGCGCCGGTGTTAACCCCCGAATGGTGGAGACCTGTGGACCACAATCCACCGACCCCTGTCAGGTTTTAGTGGGTCAAGCGGCCAGTAAGTGGGGTAGTGAGAGGGACGGGGATGGGAGGGAACGGCCAGTGAGCAGGCAGGTAGCACCTCTCACTGGGAGGACAGCAACACGAGGCGCGTGTTGCCTGGCTATCCAAACCATTACACATGATAACTCCCATGCCTCATCCACACTCTCATCCACTGCATCATCCCAATCGTCCAATGTGTACCCACTTCCTGAGTAACTCACCCACCCAATCTGAACGACTCAGTCACCCAAACTGCACCCACCCACCCAATCTGCTTCCACCTACTGCATGACCCACACCCACCCAATCTGCATCCACCTACTGCATGACCCACTCACCCAATCTGCACCCACCTATTACATGACTCACACACCTTTGTGGCACTGTGTGTGCAGGATTCTTAATCACACATCTGAATGTATTTTCTATTCCGTCTTTCCAAACGTCTACATCAGATGCTCCTTCCCACATACTTTCTTGGGGGCTGATGTGCTGTAAGGAGAGGTGAGTGGGAAAGTGCTTTATTTCTTTCCCCTGCCATCTCCAGCCACTTAGATTATGAATGCAGGGTATTATCCTCCAGCAAATAACCTCGTCACAGACCATCATGTCATTCATCATCTCACATCCCCTACGTATTTACGACGAACTTGCGAGCGAGGCAGAGTACAACGTGTCCACAAGAGAGCCACGTTCCTAATTCGATACAGAGCTAAGGTCAGATGATGTTTGTCCTTGTGATCAAAATCCAGGAAACCTAGATAGAGTTCAGTTGAGGATCTTCTTTTCATGAATCAAACATAGTTTATACGATATCTCTGACTCACTTGATTTTGAAGAAAAAAAGGGGGCTGATAATTAAAAATTCAGCGAATATCATTGAATATGAGTACAGTCCGTAGTATGATCTCAAACACTTTGATACAGACCTGTTCAAATTAAATGTGTGTGTGTGTGTGTGTGTGTGTGTGTGTGTGTGTGTGTGTGTGTGTGTGTTTGGTACCAAGATGGTATGACCACCATCACACGTGGTGCTGTTAGTTCTCCTTCCTCCACCAGAGACAAGATACCAATGATCACCGTCTCTCCTTCAGTGTGAAAGTCAGTCAGTTGTGGTGCTATCTGTGAGGGTACGGGGAACCCACACACACGAGAGAGCCAGCCAGCCAGGCTCGACAGTCGTGCGGGACACGACCTTCTGCCTCCACCTGTCGCTTACCAAGCAACACTTGGCCACTCCCACGCCACACCCGCAATGACACTCGTTACCGTAAGCGTTCACTCAACGTGTTGAGCACGACGTTACGACCCTTGGCCTTCGACCTGACCCTTACAAGTTGAGTCGAGGTCCAGATTATCACACCCAGGGGTCGAGCCCCTGGTATCTGAAGTAGCCTCCGGGCTGGACTGGACTCAAGCTGTTGGCCTGGTATGCTGGTCGATAAGGCTGTTGGAAATAACAGCTTGCAGCCTATGGAGCCCCCATAACCTATCTGGTGTGAGACGTATTGTATTTGTCCAACATTCTTACTCTTCTCGAGAACCCTGTGTGCATCCCATCCCATGGTCTTCCTGATGGTGAGAGGTTAGGTGTTACAGTTTCTCGGATGTCTAAGATGTTCTCTCTTTTTGCGCATACCGCATCTTCCGATTTCAGGGGTAGCATCTTACATACATCCATGCCTGTCGCGCTGGTAGGATGTTATGTTAGGGCAAGCTGGGGGCCATGATTACTACGGTCCTCTAGGAACAGATGGTAATATAACTCTGCCGCCTGTGCTTCAGGAGTACGGCCTCATTGGTTTCAGTTTTACCTCATCTGGTTCCTCTGCCACATCAATATGGGCCATGACTGATCACTGAACACTTTTTACTTCTGCAGTTTCGCCAGCCTTGTAGGGTGATGTAGAACACTGCAAAATTTTATTCGCGGACTGAAACCTTGAAATGAATCTTCATTGGTTTTCCTTCCCTAGTCTTGACGCAGGAGAACAACATCGAGTCCTGCAATGGTAACTGTTGCTGAGGCTACCTTGGCAAGACATTACTTCCAAGGACTCCGTGATGACGCTTCTCATCTGCTGGCAGATTTAACCTTTAGAGAACCACATTCACCTCCCTGGAGCACAATGGCTCGACCCTTAAGCACGACGCTGGCATGACCCTTGAACACCATCACAGAGTTTCGGGAGGTGATCTGTTGCCGAGGTACAGCCCTAGCAACAGTTAACCCTGCATGACCCAAGGTTACTTACTGCATAATTACTATCATCAGGACCTTGTTTACTCGTAAACACTGTGTATTTAAAGCCTACAGATGCGGTAGTGACCTTGAAAGAGCCGATGACACTTTAATATGCATATAAAACATCTTATACCAAGCTTACAGGTAATCTCCTAACATACAAACTTACTTGTACCAACAAATGTCACTTATAATCTCAGTACCCTGCAGCTACCTGGCAGCTATCTCGTGTAAATAATAACTACATAAACGACTACATAAACCCTAAATATTCCCATAAAGTCCGAACCTACAGAAAAACATAACAGGTATAGTAGAATCCAGGTTCAAGCTCTACAAAAATGCACCCTCGCTATTTCTAAACCAGTTACCCTGAAATAAACTTTACGACCATTAGGGAACATAGTTCTATCAACATAACAATGGGTCCATAACCGGTAACAAGACCAGAGTAAATTGTACCGGTATAAGCTACGTACTCTAGGGCAAGCGTGCACTCCTGAGCACGAACCACTCGACTCGTCTCCCTGAGAGCTGATTCCTCCCCATCCCTACCATTAATAACTACACCAAAGACAGGACTTACATCATATATCCTCTCCTACATTTATATTCATTCATCCTGTCTGTCTGTATGTCTGTGTTGTCCTCTCCATGTTTCACCGTCCTGGCTCAGTCTATATGGATTAGTTACCTACTGTCCTGGTGGTATCTTCTTTATAGACTATAACGACTTCCGTTATCACTCTCTTCTTCTTCTCTCTTTATATATATATATATATATATATATATATATATATATATATATATATATATATATATATATATATATATATATGTTAGTTTTCTGGCAGAGTTCAAAGTAGGATATCAGCACTTGCTGGAAACAACGTATCTACGGCATGCTATTACCTATAGCAGTCCGGAGGTAAACAAATAAATGATAATGAATATAAATATAAATAAATACATGAATAAATAAGTAACCAAATATATAAGCCTATATGAAACAAGAGTTAAGACACTTCTGAGGTTGTAAACGAAAATCCAAGCTTGCTAAAACTCATGCTGCTGTTCTTATGGTTTTCCTGTATGGCAATTTCGATGGTCAGGGGGTTGGTGGGCTGTGAAGCCAGACGGTGCGCCGATATGACACTACCCGGAGAGAACACTGCTCTCTCTCTCTCTCTCTCTCTCTCTCTCTCTCTCTCTCTCTCTCTCTCTCTCACACACACACACACACACACACACACACACACACACAGACTCCTCCACCCACACGTGGGCTGCTGGCTTTCATTCCACAAACATACAATCGCTCCTTCTCATGCAAAACACTTGACAACACGTAACTCACACACGACTCGGTTCTTCGTAGCTGTATTTTCCTGTGGTAAGCGCTACGCGCTAAGCCAAACCCTGCCTTGTAGCAAAATCTCGTCGTATGTACTCTCTCTCTCTCTCTCTCTCTCTCTCTCTCTCTCTCTCTCTCTCTCTCTCTCTCTCTCTCTCTCTCTCAGAACTAGAGATGTTATCCACCAAAACTAAATCACACCTCTTACTTTCACAAGACTTTGCTTACACACACACACACACACACACACACACACACACACACACACACATACACACGACTTACCATAACCCTCAAGATCCTGGCGTCCACTGTAAAACCGTGACAAGACATCCCAGCTCGACAAGATTACATAAAACATGAACAAAAAGGAATTGCTGCCACCACAGTTCTCTCTCACGCCACTCATGCGGTAAACATACAGTAGTGGAAAATTATGAAGACAATGAAGAACCATGCAATTTCCTCTAACCAATGCAAAAGCAAAACACCAGCAATTACAAGAGCATTGAACATAAAAAAAGTAAAGGATTCCATTCATTATTAACATACAATAACCTTTTCACTGTTAACATTACCAAGTGGGTTAATGAAGTAACATTATGACGAATTAGTAATTAGTATTATTACTGTCATTAATACATCAATGATCAATATAAGTTTATCCCCTTAACGTGCATTCGAGTCCATTTTATTTTGGTCAAAAGATTAAAATGTACATCTCTGTAATGTTCTTCAAAACAAGAAAAGTACTTACAGGTGGTTATTCGGCCTTCGACTATAAAGGAAATAAATATTAGTGCGAGGGAACATTATATGAGCACGTATTGCATGATTCATTATTTTCCACCACTGTACAGAGCAACCTCATGATAGCACAATATATCCAGCATCATCATCATCATCATCAACATCATCATCAACATCATCAACATCATCATCAACATCATCATCATCATCAGCATATAACAAACATGACCAAGTGATAACAGCTCAACTGTATTTCATTGAGTCGTCAAACAATTCCTCCACAACCCACAGACAGTAACTGTCAAATATGACGATTGATATATATATATATATATATATATATATATATATATATATATATATATATATATATATATATATATATATATATATGCAGAGGTATAACGGACGGGAGTATGCATATACATACCAGCCATATTTGACAAGCAGATGTCTGGGACAAGAGAAAAGTCGAGAAAATAAAGATCAGAAGTATTAGGTGAGCATCATGTGAAGACTGGGTGTGCGTGTAGTGGGATCAGGAAGATACCTCAAGTATCAACTGCTCATTTGGAGTGTGTGTGTGTGTGTGTGTGTGTGTGTGTGTGTGTAATCCATCTGTTACAACTGTACAGGTGAGATGTATGTAAGAGGCAGAATGATGCGTGGGTCAGTGTTGTGGTACAGACACAAAGTCAACTAAAAGAAATGGAGTGAGGCGGTGGAAAGGGTGCGTTGCGGATGTGAGGTGTGTTAGGTGAGGGGGGAAGGTATGAGAGTGTGACCACCCGTGTGTGTGTTAATAACAGAGGAAGGTGCCACAGACAGAATACGGGGGGACGGGGGTACAAGACGGTGTCTCAGTGGACAGGACGGGGGCCAGTGACAACATGGACAAGTGATCACACATGAAACCACGACACTACACATAGCAAAGCGAGTCTACTCACATAAACCAGTAGACAGGAAGGAACGAGTGCTACTATGTAACATTTAAAAACGATCCGAAGACAGGAAGAAACCAGTATAAAAATTAGTCAGCATAAAGGAAGGAAGCAGTAATACATGAAAGTATCAATAAGCAAGAATGAACCAGGAGACGGGAAGAACAAACGGTAACACACACGTATGATTACGTCACAGAGTAAGCCATGACACGAAATGTGATAACAGTCAGGTGCCAGATAACAGTCTGGTGTCAGATAACAGTCAGGTGCCACATAACAGTCTTGTGTCAGATAACAGTCAGGTGCCACATAACAGTCTGGTGTCAGATAACAGTCAGGTGCCATATAACAGTCTGGTGTCAGATAACAGTCTGGTGTCAGAAAACATTCTGGTGTCAGCTAATAAAAAGGAGTCAGGGGAAAGGCAGGAAACAGAGAATATGATAAAGTGTATCATTAGTGAAGTGAGTGGACAGGAAGGAACCAGAGACTACATAAGAAAATTACCTCGGTAAAAGTCAGGGAGGAACTCGACAGTATGGCCAGATTTCGGTCAATGACCCACGACCGTATATATCATTAACCCTAACTTATTCCTATCATAAAAAAAATGGCCTTCAAGAAAGAAAAAAGAGAGAGATAAGTACATAAAAAAACCTAAGTTAACCCATTTATGTGAGGTCTTCCATCGTGAACACATTTTCCCTCTCATAACCGTAAGACTTGATGCCATGCACCACTGGACAGGTTGGTACACAGACGACAAGAGCGGCTGTACAGAATGAAGCAGAGGTGTAACATTTGATGGTTTTCTACAACTTTCCTGATGAATGAAATCAAACAGGTGGACTTGGCTGACTTCCTCATGCATTTTCACCACTGCCACATGATAAAACAACAGCCTGTTCTTAAGGAACCCCTTGACGGTGGTCGAGGCAAGAACAATGTCCAACCAGTTAGATCTGTAAACTCACACATATTGTAACTCATACACCGCTCTTAATACACTGTTAGGCATCTGAGTGATACGCTACATCAACTGAAAATAAATGATCAAACAACAAAATGCAACTCAACAAAATACATACACTGGACTGGGTCTTACTGGGTCTTACAATACTGACTGAATGTATTGTGTGCAAGAAGTATCAGATAAAAGTCTGTTCTGGGCGCAAAGTTTGAACACAACAAACCTGCCTATCAAGTGGGCTCAGAATATCTCCAACCACTACTGAGTGTCTGGATTACAGAAAAAGATAACGATCACACAAAGGGCCAGACGGAAGAAGAAATCACACAGTATCAGACTGATGGCCAGATGGAAAAACGCAAGGCTTTTGAGGCTCTCAGTTTGAGTTCAACAAAACCTTAGACACAGTCTACTGTAACATAACCAACCACAGTCATCGACCTTGGACTATGGAAGAGTCTTCGTCCACGGACTGCTACTCTCCTTCGTGAGCGTCACCAGGTTGAACAACTCTGAGGCCACACTATCTCCAACTTCTAGTCCCACGGTCAACAACCAACGCAAAGAAAACGGTAATTTTCTATTACAAGTCATGTACTCATCTATCATTATTGATGATGCCATGGCAGACGCATATCTGATCAATGGAAACAGTGAGGACAACCATTGTATCAGCAGTGACATCAGGTCTTCCCACTACATCACCCTCCAGAATACTTTTAATAGACTCCTTAACTGAGTCATCATCAACTTCGTCCCATCAGTGAAACCAAGACAGTAGTCACACACACAAGCCTTGCTTCTGGATGTGACCCACCTTATACAGTCCCAGTAGGACTCAGCGCCAACCATATTTTTCCACTAAGCTTCACTGGGTCACTCTGAACGAGGCACTAAGCAGGAAGGAACACGTCAACACAATCATGAAATCTTTCAATTGTCAAACTGGTCTCGCACAACATAGGAAAAAAAACGATCTTGGCGAGGAAGACCGCTCGTCCCCCTGACGTCAGCTATCAAGAGTTGCCCTACACAGTGGTCCTCTACCCGGCCACCATGAAGTTAGGGTTGAAGCTACTGTAACTGGCCCTTCCCCGTCATATCGCCCCACTTAACATCCCATATTCCATAGGGGTAATGGGATCACAAACATCCCAACCAATATAAAATCATTGGTGATGCTAACACAGCCACCTTCGTATATAACTACGTAAAGACTCGTCTTTCTAGTCTTCTCCCATCTTTATAGTCCTAGTGTCAGCATCATTTGAATTATTTTCCGACCAGTCATCCTCTGAGCAACCCGTTCATTATCGTTACTCATCATTAAGAAGGCACACACTGTCACAGCTAGACCCACGCAGAAGAACGCACACATCATCATGCGGACAACAGCAGACACCATAGCAGGAAGACAACAGTACAGTATGGCTCCTGGCCTTGGGTAAAGGTGATCACCGCATACAGCTGCCTCCTGCTGACGACCATCATCACACCATCATGTTGGTTGCGTAAGCGGGAGGGGACAGATGGACGGACCTACACGGACCTGCTGACTTTGGCTCAAGGCCGCCGTCGCCGTACCACCACCCGCAAAGGTGAGCTACTACCCTCCATAGACGAGGTCTGTCTCGTCCACCGACGGGGATTGTCCGGCATACCTACACTGCTCTGACCTCTCGTTCCTAAGATTAATGATAAAGCAATGAGAACTTGGCCTTGCGAAGTTCCCTGACAACCTTATGGTAATGTATGCATCTGCCTCCTCTTCCTCCCCAACCACCGTCATAACTGTGTGTGTACCGATCCCCATCGTCACCACATCATACCACAACTACCACCACACCACAACCATCATCAACACCTTCCGGATACCAGCAACACTACAGACATCAACAGGAACACCATCACCATCTCCTGCACCATTACTCTCAACACCCACAACACCAACACCATCACCACAGAACCATTAAAGCCACCAACCAACACGGTCACCACCAGCACTAGCGTGTCACCGCTGCCAACCCAAGCAAGGGCAGATTCCTATTTTTCTTTTCCCTTCCACGTCCAAATGTTGAAAGTATTTGCCTCCTTGTCTTCTTCCCAACTCCAGCAGCAAACTACCATCCTGTATGAAGCTACAGCAACAATAACTGGAAAAGGGGTGGCACTTTTCACCTCACAAATAGCCAGACCATGACGTCAGAACCTGTGCTCGTAATCAGTACCTCTATAACATGGAGACAATGAGTGAGGAAAGGTTGACCAGGAGGATATATGTGTCAGAGGTGGAGGGAGCGAGAAGTGGGAGACCAAATTGGAGGTGGAAGGATGAAGTGAAAAAGATTTTGAGCGATCGGGCCTGAACATACAGGAGGGTGAAAGGCGTGCAAGGAATAGAGTGAATTGGAACGATGTGGTATACTGGGGTTGACGGATTGAAACAATGGATTGAAACAGGGCATGTGAAGCGTCTGGGGTAAACCATGGAGTTTTGTTAGGCCAGGATGTGGAAAGGGAGATGTGGCTCGAGACTGAGTGTGAACGAATGTGGCCTTTGTTGTCTTTTCCTAACGCTACCTCGCACGCACGCGGGGGGAGGGGGTTGTCATTTCATGTGTGGCGGGGTGGCGAAGAGAATGGATGAAGGCAGCATGTATGAATATGTACGTGTGTATATATGTATATGTCTGCGTATGTATATGTATGTATATTAGCACCTCAACAAAGCTGACTGGAATAGCTTAAAAAATTAGTCTCTTATGTGGTAATGCTTCTGTCTCCGCCAAACGCATAGCAGCGATTATTGTTGAGGGATCGGAAACATTTATCCCCTCTTCTTCCAAGACGATCTCTTCTTTCAATCCATGGTTCAACCGTTCCGGCAATGGATCAGGCATCTCGAGCTAGGAAAAGCTCTCCTTCGTCCGACTTCCATTCAACATTTATCACTGCCCGTAATCACTGCAGGTACGTTATCCGTGAGGCGAAGCGTTCCTTTATTCGAAGGAAGTGCGACAACGTCTCCTGAATCCACTGATAGGTCTTTCTGGTCTTTAGTTACGAGCATCGTTGACAATTTCTGTGGTTCCACTTTCCTTCACTTTTCCGTTGAGACGGTACTATAGCTGTCTCTCCCATAGAAAAAACAACTTCCTTTGGTTCTCGTTTCTCCTTTAAGTCCACCTTGGATGACTCTAACATTCCTTCACATTTTGATGCTCCTCTCACTAATCCTATGCCCGTCCCCCTAATCACTTTTCGAAATGTCCGAAAAGCGCTTCTCTCTCTGGCCAAAAGCAAAGCTCATGGTCCTGATGACATCCATCCCCGTGTACTGAGTGTGCCTATAAACCTGAACCTGTGCTTACTCGTCTGTTCCGTTTCTGTTTAAAAACCATAACTTTTCCTCCTTGGAAGCAGACATTTTTAATACTCATTCCAAAGAAGGGTAACCGTTCTAACAACCCTAACTAACGTTCTGTTGCTTTGATATCTACCATTACCAAAGTCTTTTAATCCCTCCTCAACTACCACACTCTCAGACATCTTGAATCTCAGTCTTCTCTTTGATCACCAGTATGGCTCCTGTAAGGCGAGACCCACTAATGAATCTTGCTTACATCTGGTCATTACCACGAAAGATTTTGGGTTGGCCTACGTAGTTGTCCTAGATGTATACGAAGCTTTTGACAAGTCTCAACTCTAAGCTTCCTCCTATTGGCTTCCTCCCTCACTTTGCTCCCGAATGTCTAGCTTCCTCTCTGGTCGATCTATTTCCGTGGTGTCCATCAAGGTTCTGTCTGTTTACAACAGGTTTTTTTTTTTTTATCAATAACGGTTTCCTTACGTTTACTAATAACGAAATGCACCCTTAAGCTGACAACTCAACGCTGCATTCCTCCACATCCTTCAAATCTACTCCTTCTCCTCTCACTCGATGTTTCTCGTCTCGACACAACTTTCTAAATAAACTTGGACAGGATAGCTCGCTGGGGTAGACGAAATCTGGCAAAGTTTAATGCCTCTTAAACCCAGTTCCTGCGCATCTCTTTATCGAAAATTCCTCACAACTTCCCTCTTCCCTTCGAACATACTTGGTATTAAAGTAACATCCACTCTAACTAGGAAATCCCACATCACGGGAAAAGCTCAGCCTACTCTAAAAAACTGCGAGTCCTGCTTGGACGTCGAAATTTCTTTACTCCACAACAGTTGCTCCGTTTATACACAGGACTAATTCTTCCTTGAATGGAGTGCTGTTCTCACATCTGGGGTGGTTCTACCTATGCATCGTTACTTGACAGAACTGAGTCGAAAGCAGTCAGACTCATCAACTCACCCAGGATAACTTCAAAACTTGGCCTAACTGACCTACGTCACAATATTGGTTCACTTTCCCTCTTCTATTGGCATTACTTTGGTTTCTGCTCCCGAGAGCTGGCGGCTTGTGTACTCCCACCAGTAGATGAAACATACAATACTCGGCAAGATGCTGCGTCACATGATTACTGTGTGGCTGTTGATATCTATTTCTTTCCGTACACCTCGCAGCTTTGGAACTCTAAAACTCGAGTCTTTTCCAATAGCTATGACTTGGAACACTTTAAAAGACGGGTTTTTCATTTCCTCAATAATTTCCTCAAATATTTCTGTCTCTTATTTTTCCGTTTCATTAACACCTCTATATTTCACTTCAGGCCCGGCCTTGATGTGGACTTCTGTCCGTGACTGGATTTTCCAACTTTAGTGTGTGTATATATATATATATATATATATATATATATATATATATATATATATATATATATATATATATATATATATTCTTTTTCTTTCTTTCATACTATTCGCCATTTCCCGCGTTAGCAAGGTAGCGTTAAGAACAGAGGACTGGGCCTCTGAGGGAATATCCTCACCTGGCCCATGTGTGGATAACGCTGGGATGTGATGGACGAGTTAGAGTGCTGGTAAGACTGAGATCAGGTTAATAAAAGGCCGTGAAGAGGCGATGAGGGTGTTGTTGAACTGGTACGAGGCAATAGATGAATGGGATTCAGAGAATAGTTGGAGTTGGATGGGATTAGGGTAACGATGGAGAAGAATGCAATAGGATGTGGAAGAATGGATGTGAATAGTAGTTTGGGTGATCGGGGCCTGGAACAGCAGGAGGTGAAAGGAGGGCAAATATAAGTGAATTGACAGTGTACTACGTGGGTGGGTGGTGGGGATTAGGATAAGGTCGACAAAAATGGGATGTTCGTGTAGTGGGGTATGAGTGAGATTGGCTAGTGGGAGTTTAACTACGTGGGGCATGTGGGCGGGTGAGTGGGCCATGCTTCGTCTCTGGTAACGCGCAAACAGGACAGTCTTCACAGCAAAAAAAAATAAGCAAAAATGATAAAGAGTTACTATTAACAATATATCGTTCTATGTTCCTTCTTTTGGAAAATCAAAAAAAAAACGAGAGGGGAGGATTTCCAGCCCCCCGCTCCCTCCCCTTTTAGTCGCCTTCTACGACACGCAGGGAATACGTGGGAAGTATTCTTTCTCCCCTATCCCCAGGGATATATATATATATATATTCCAACCATGACAACTACCATCAGCAGGCCCAAATACTTGCTAACATATAACTAGGTATAAAAACACAAGGTAAAACCCGCATATACAGACTAATTGAAAGAACACTACTAAGGGGGTTTTCCAGTTCCACAGAGACCTCATCAAATATCAAGGGAGGCTTCATGTTGTGGGAGGTGTATTGGGGTGACAACAGGGAGCTGGGACTCTCACATGTGGGAATAACGCTGGGATGTGACGTGAGACCAGGTTAGAGTGCTGGTAAGACCTGGAGTCAGGTTAATAAAGGCCAGCTGAAGAGGGATGAGGGTGTTGTTGGAAGCTGGACTGAGGGAAAAGATCTGAACTGGGATTCGAGGAAAGTTGGGAGTTGGAATGGGATTAGGGTAATGATGGAGAGCTGATCTGCGATGAGGGTAATGCTGCGAGAACTGGGGTAATGGTGAGGAGCTGAGGTAAGGTTTGGGTGATGTTGGGAACCTGGACTAAGGTCAGGACAATATTGAGGTTGGGTTCGATTAATGTTATTAAGTTAGCTGGAAGTTGGGTGGTGGTGGGAGATGTGAGGGATAAGGCTCGAAATAAAGGGTTGATGTGTCGGTGTGGGAGTGGGGGGATAAGTGGGAGACTGGGGCTAGCTGGGAGTGTTCACTACGTGGGGGCCAGTGTGGCAGGGTGAGTCAGGGACTGGCATGACGCATCGTAACAGGCAAGTCACAGGACAGGTCTATCACAGCAAAGGAAAACTAAGCACAAGGATGGTCACGTAACAGAGGCTGTACTGCGGCAGTTAAGGCCAAGCTACCAATCAACCAATGAAGGATCCAACAATAATCTTTTAAATACAGCACGTTCAAATTACGACACCCCTGGATTCCTTCATGATCTGTGGCCTTCAGCAAGCTCCCCCGACCACTCACACATACTTAAGAGGCAAACTGACAGAATTTAGGGAAGTGAAGAAGCTTCATAACCCTAGACAACATGCTTTTAGGGCGGGAAAATCTTCCCTATCTCAGTCGCTTGATCATCAAGACACGATTGTTGACGCTCTGGAAAACAAAGAAAATGCCGACGTGATTCACACGGACACTGCAAAGCCATTTGACAAATGTGACCAAAGTGTCATAGCACATGCCATGTTCTTTTCTGAGCCCCTTGGGCCACTTTGATCTCTCGCTCCTGAAGGTAAAAAGATTCCTTTCCAGTCATTCTGGTGATGTATGCGCTCTAAGGGACTCCTCTGTGTTGGCCCCAGTGTTCCCGGAGGCACAATAACAACTCTAGGACCACCTTCAGTGTGTAATCTTATGCATTTCATAACATAAGACAATAATAAGTTCTGGAATATTAATAGCTGGTTACCTTAAGTAATATCTACTCGGCTGGGTCATGTAATGTATGCCTATCATGAACTATATATATGCTTATGTATTTCAAACTCACTGACCTTCTTGACCATTATTAGTGAATGCAGAAACTAGTTTTATTTGATGACAAAATAGATAACATAAGCATAGTGACTGCTCATAACTAATGGCCCCTCCCACGACCTCTACAAATCTAAGGTATACTGGTGTGACCACACCTTCTTGTGTGACTCTGCTGCCAGCGAGAGGGAGGGCTAAGGTGGTGGCTCCTCCCATACTCTAGCTCACTCGAGGAATATTCCGTACCCCGACCCATGGAGCAATCCCTTAGATAGTCAGCTGTTGATAGCAGTCGCCCAGGGTGGTACTACCGTCCACACTGAGAAGCGTTAAAGTGGTGCCTGGAACAACTTACACACACAACCTCCTCTATTAGAATTGCTGGTCTTACTTTCTCTCTCATCAAAACGAGACTACCAGGAGAGTCCTGCCATCTTTTCGTTACAACTACGATATACCTACTCAAACCTCACTCATTTTCCTCTCATAACTCTCCTGTCAGCACAATTGCTTTCAAATATAACTATGATACAGTCTTAACAAGCCTATGGCCCCTAATCCTAGGCATAATGGGATGCTAACAATCTCCGGGTTCCCGCTTTACTCTACCGCCTGAGAGTGGAAGGTCTCAGACAGTAGTAGTGCAAGCCCCTCCCACGACCTGTCCTACTCTGATGGACCTGCCTCTTTTTTCTGTTCACTATACCAGTATTAAAGGTCTCTCTAGTAGCCTCTCTTCTGTTGACGACCATATGTCTAGTGCCACTCCTAAAATCTTGCAACTCTCTGAGACCCATATTATCTAATGATGTTCTTACCTGGCCACTTTCTCATATCCAGCTATAATCTCGACTCCCGAGTCCTGTTCAAAGGTGGCGTCTGTGACTATTCCAACATCAACACTCCTGTTGCACGTCTCAAGGACCCTGAGTCCCAAACCTTTGATGTAATCTGGCTCAAGGTCTGTCTTCCAACTACCAAGCTTTTCCTTTGTTTCGTTCGCCCGCAAGCCGAGACCCTTTACCTATGGGATTTCAACGTCCACCATAGGGAATGGTTGAATTCCTCCCGTACGGATGGCGGAAGGATTGAACACCTCACGTTCTCCATTCTCAATGATCTAGATCTACACAATCTCGCCTCTAGTTGGTTCATCTGACCACACTCATAAATCTATTCTAACGGCATTCCCCCCTTCATCAGCTCCTTCTAAACATAAATATTGGCACCTCAGCAAAGCGGAGTGGAATACCTTACGAAAATTCTTTCCTGGCTCTCCTTGGGTAAATTACTGTCTTTGATGTGGTGATGTTTTTGCCTTGCCAAATGCATGACAAGGAATGGTAGCATTTATCCCCACTTCCTCCGAGACGACCTATTCTTCCAAATCCTGGTTCAACTGTACCAGTTCTGAGGCCATTCAGGCAAGTGATCCTTTCTTTGATTCCCATTCATCATTTATCATTGCCCGTAATCATCGCAAGTACGGTATTCGTGAGGCAAAGCGTTCCTTTATTCACTCATAGTACACTGATAACAATTTCTGTAGCTCCACCTTTCCTTCATTTTTCCGTTCAGACGGTACTATAGCTGTCTCTCCCGTAGATTTAGCAACTCTGGTTCTCATTTCTGATTAACTGTACACTGATGATCTTAACATTCTCCACTCCTTGATGCTCCTCTTACTAATCCTGTGCCTCTTCCCGTAATCTCTTTTCGAACTGTCCGGAGAGCGCTTCTTTCTCAGGACACAAGCAATGCTTATGGCCCTGATGGCAACCAACCCCGTGTACTGAAAGAGTGTGCCTCTGAACTTGCATCTGTGCTTGCTCGTCTGTTCCGTTGTTGTAAAAAAAAAAGAAAAAAAGAAAAAAAGAATTTTTCCTTCTTGGAAACATGGGTGGGTACATCCTATCCCTAAGAAGAGTGGGCGTTTGTTACTTTGACATCTACTGTTTCCTTACTCTTTGAATTTCTCCTCGCTTCCCATATCCTCAGACATCTTGAATCTCACAGTCGCCTCTCTGATCAACAGTACGACTTCCGTAAATTAAGATCCAGGGGTGATATTCTTTCCTATCTTAATGAATCATTCTGGGGAATGCTATGTAAATCATTCTGGGGCATCCTATGTAGTTGCCCTTGATATATGCAAAGCTGTTGACAGGGCGTGACATCAGGGTCTCATCTCTAAGCTCTCCTCTTTTTGCTCGCCTCCGTTGCTATGCTCTCTTATATCTAGCTTGCTCTACGGCCGATCTATCCCCGCGGTTGTTGACAGATCAGCCTCCCCACTTTCTCCATCAACAAAGGTGCCATTCAAGGTTCTATCCTGTCTTCTACATTTTCCTCATTCTTATCTACGATTTCTTTTCTTCTACAAATAACCAAATGCTTTCATACACGGACGACTCAACACTACATTCCTCCACATCCTTCAATTCTGCTCCTTCTTCTCTCACGCCATCTGTAACCTGTCTTGATACAAATTCCTCCATAAACTAAGACTTGGACATGTTATCTCGGTGGGAAAGATGAAAACTGGTCAGTTAATTTTAATGACTCCAAGACCCACTTTCTGCCCAGGTCTCTATTGAAAATTCGAAAATTCCTCACAACTTTCCTCTCTCCTTCAATGGTTCTCCAATTCCACTTGATGAACAAACTAGGTATTGCTGTAACATCCAATCTATCTTAGACAATTAAGTTTGCCTCTAAGAATTAAGGAGTCCTTTCGATGTGGAATTTTTTTTTCTTGCAAAGAGTTGCTCCGTTCGTACAAAGGATTGATCCATCCTAGTAAAGACTAATGCCCTCTCATCTTGGGTGGTTCTAGCTCTGTATTCTTACTCGACAGAGTTGAGTCTAAAGCGGTCAAACGTCCTAGGATAACTTCCAAACTTGACCCCCTTGCCCTACGCCGCAATGTTGGTTCACTTTCCCTCTTCTGCAGCAATCACTTTGGTTTTTGCTTCCGAGAGCTGGCTGCTTGTATGCTCCCACTACTAGTAAGACTACGTAACAGTCACTAAAATGCTGCGTCAAATAATCATTGTAAGGCCAATGGCAACTCAAGGGAGAGCTGTTTTGATGACTGTTTCTTTCCCTACACCTCGAAGCTTTGGAACTATCTACCCTCTCATGTCTTTCCTAATAACTATGACAACTATGACATGACACTTTTCACCTCCAAAACTCGTAAATACTTCTCCTTGTCTCTTTTTCTCCCTTTTATTAACTTGTGTATATTTCAATTATGGCCCAGCCTTGATGTGGACTGGCACCTCCAAAGTTGAAAAAACATTGGCAAGTAACACTGGTTTTGGTAATACAATTGCCACAGAATGAATCACCAAATAATACAATTCCAGTATATCTTTCAAATATATATATATATATATATATTTTTTTTTTTTTTGCCGCTGTCTCCCGCGTTTGCGAGGTAGCGCAAGGAAACAGACGAAAGAAATGGCCCAACCCACCCCCATACACATGTATATACATACGTCCACACACGCAAATATACATACCTACACAGCTTTCCATGGTTTACCCCAGACGCTTCACATGCCCTGATTCAATCCACTGACAGCACGTCAACCCCGGTATACCACATCGCTCCAATTCACTCTATTCCTTGCCCTCCTTTCACCCTCCTGCATGTTCAGGCCCCGATCACACAAAATCTTTTTCACTCCATCTTTCCACCTCCAATTTGGTCTCCCTCTTCTCCTCGTTCCCTCCACCTCCGACACATATATCCTCTTGGCCAATCTTTCCTCACTCATTCTCTCCATGTGCCCAAACCATTTCAAAACACCCTCTTCTGCTCTCTCAACCACGCTCTTTTTATTTCCACACATCTCTCTTACCCTTACGTTACTTACTCGATCAAACCACCTCACACCACACATTGTCCTCAAACATCTCATTTCCAGCACATCCATCCTCCTGCGCACAACTCTATCCATAGCCCACGCCTCGCAACCATACAACATTGTTGGAACCACTATTCCTTCAAACATACCCATTTTTGCTTTCCGAGATAATGTTCTCGACTTCCACACATTCTTCAAGGCTCCCAGAATTTTCGCCCCCTCCCCCACCCTATGATCCACTTCCGCTTCCATGGTTCCATCCGCTGCCAGAATCACTCCTTGATATCTAAAACACTTCACTTCCTCCAGTTTTTCTCCATTCAAACTCACCTCCCAATTGACTTGACCCTCAACCCTACTGTACCTAACAACCTTGCTCTTATTCACATTTACTCTTAACTTTCTTCTTTCACACACTTTACCAAACTCAGTCACCAGCTTCTGCAGTTTCTCACATGAATCAGCCACCAGCGCTGTATCATCAGCGAACAACAACTGACTCACTTCCCAAGCTCTCTCATCCCCAACAGACTTCATACTTGCCCCTCTTTCCAAAACTCTTCCATTCACCTCCCTAACAACCCCATCCATGAACAAATTAAACAACCATGGAGACATCACACACCCCTGCCGCAAACCTACATTCACTGAGAACCAATCACTTTCCTCTCTTCCTACACGTACACATGCCTTACATCCTCGATAAAAACTTTTCACTGCTTCTAACAACTTGCCTCCCACACCATATATTCTTAATACCTTCCACAGAGCATCTCTATCAACTCTCTCTCTCTCTCTCTCTCTCTCTCTCTCTCTCTCTCTCTCTCTCTCTCTCTCTCTCTCTATATATATATATATATATATATATATATATATATATATATATATATATATATATATTTGTGTGTGTGTGTGTGTGTGTGTGTGTGTGTGTGTGTGTGTGTGTGTTTCTCGAAGCTTTCCAACCACATTATTCAGTATGATGTCTTCGCTTGGTTTGTTACATTCATACACCAGTCGTGTGGCGGTGATTCAAGTTGTTCCTTTCCAGCTTCTTGCCGTATTATCTCGGTATCTTTTTCTTTTCGCATGTTGAAGAACTGATGAGTACAAAAATGCCCAATACACCAAAAACCTGGAAGTTGTAAATGCCTTGTCTGTTTCACTGTGTCTTCCAGAGTGAGAAAATTCATCCCACACTTCACAAGTAGTATATTTCCTGCGCTCCCCTGGACCTTCACTATAAGATCTATATACTTCATCCAGCCTGTGGCAGCCTAAATGTGAGGTGTACTATAAATTGGGCATAAAATATGTTGCATATAACTTTCTTCTAAATATTCACTTATTCTTGTCCTTATAACTCTTTCATCATTAACCAACACATGAGAGACTTTATCCTTTATCTTAATGTTGTGCTGTGGCGAAAAGTTGGTTATAATGTCAACACAAAGTATCCAATAAGACGGTAGTCATAACTACTCCTGTAACAAGAGTTTAATCATCATTACATCTGGTCGGGTTCATGAACCATGTTTCTCTCCCATACTCCAACGTCATTTCTCTTAAAACTTTAGTATCAACTGAATCATCTCACAATATATTCAGGTATGATGCAAGTCCTTCTGACACGTTACTTATAACACGGCCAGAAACCGAAGCCCTCCGAGACATCACTTCTTACTCCGACCCAGTATGGACAGGAGTACGAGTGTCCTTTTCCCTTCCACTTACTTAAATTTCTTTCGCCTGCCTGGGAGGTCCAATCTTTTCGCCAGCCCCCCGCGGGAAGTGTCAGATGCCCTCTACTACAACAAACGATTCATCTATCCACCTACTTTTTTTTCCAAAGTCAGATCATGTTCTCATTAAAGGAGTCTACAAACAAAACTCTTTATGCACGAACCTCATCCCTCGGAGGCCGCGTTGCCTCTCACTCCAGTAGCCATCCATCTGCTGCCTGACCATTCTCAATACATTACAGATTGTGCCTTTAAGTTATACTGGCTTATTGTTGCACTTCCCTTCTTAAAAATAGGTGCATTTCCCCTGTTGCAATACCTTGGCTCTCAAACATTCTTCCAACAAGATCTTGAACAACCTCTCAAGAGGCTGTCATGCGCAGCGTTACTCCACCCTTGTTGAGTACATCTGGTGGGGTTTCATCAGGGCCAAGCGCCTTCGCCAACGTATTTGTGTCTTGTCTAATAATCTTCCTGCTTTCCTTCTTGTGTGGGAGGTGGCGGGCGACCTAACTGTGCACACATCAAAGAACTTAACACTCGGCTCCTCACGTGTTTTCTTTCTCAGTTTTAACAACCCTCTCCTCAGAGTCCACCCACTGTATTTATCTGTACTTTAACTCACGCTTTCCTTCACACAAATTTATGGAACAGTCTCAGATTACCATTTGCTTCGTCCGTAAAATTTATTTTTCTGCGTATGTGTGCGTGTGTGTGTGTGTGTGTGTGTGTGTGTGTGTGTGTGTGTGTGTGTGTGTGTGTGTGTTAACTCTCCACCTACACATAACGTGCAACAATAAATCCTAGATTACACTGCAATGCCAGGCGAGCTATATAATGGTGGTGTTGAGCCTGGAAGGACCGACCACTTGAATACATCGCCACAACTGACGCCCACCAACACCTCCAGAGAAGATGTAACTCACATTATGAAACACTATGACGGCAGACGAGACTGAGGAAAGACCGTCCGGCTTGCCTAACACAGGTCGTCTATAAACATGACAGGTAAACTAATAGCAACACAACAAACTGCATTTTGTTTTCATAAGTATGGAGAAGTACTGGAAAGCACTGAAATATCTACAGACATGAACATGATACTAAATTGATCCTTACACGGGTCACGGTTCAGGTGACCTTCCTCCATATGTGATGCAGAAATGTACAGACACACTTGAAAAACCTAATGAAGTCTTCAGTATGTGACTGGAGAGAGGTGAAGTGACGAGGGAGTGGAAAGACGAAACGTCATCCTTGTCTACAAGGGGAGCGGGAGTAGGCGCTACACTACAGATAGGTTTCGCAGTCATGTGCGGTCTTTGTGGTGCTGGAAACGATAATTAGACAGCAAATGAACGACATCCTACCAAGGAGAGACTACCTATGTGGGAGGTAACACGGCCTCAGGGAAACGAACCTCATAGATTTCTAAAATAGAGTGAGCTCTGGTTCAGGAAAGACAATGCTGGAGGAACTGCTTGTATCTGGACTGCCAGAAAGCATGTGACACTGTCCTACTATGGAGACTGGTAAGGAAGCTGGATCTTCAAGCAGGAATCAGGAGGAGACAACTTCGATGCACATTACCTAAGTGTAAGAGACCAAATGAAGCATGCCAGGGGAGCATCCTCGAAATGGGTTGAGTGGCGTGCCGTATGGGTCTGGATTTGGACTACTGCTCTTAATAATGCCAAAAGGACTGGACTCTGAGTATGTTTGCGACTGATGCCAAGGTCATGCGAGAAATGAAGAGTGAAGAGGACTTAACCGACTTACATGGGGATCTAAAACTCCAAAGCTGGTCTGATATATGGTCATGATATTCAACCCGAGAAAATGGAAATAATGGAAATGGGATCCTGTGAAAGATGGCCTCACCATGAATATAATCTGACAGAAAATAAGCTGCAGTAAATGTGTTAATATGAAAGATGTTTAAATGAAAGACTTTGGAGAAGACATCGTCCCTTAACCTGTCGCCAGACACCCACATGAGGAGGATAACAAAGGAAACAAATTGTCTTCCGATAAATATCAAAAAAGAATCCAGGAATATTGACAAGGATTCACTCCGCAAGTTGTTCACATTCTACATTAAGCCAAAACTAGAAAATGATTCTCACGTTTGGTAAACACACATGAAGAAGCTGAAAGAAATGAGAGAAAAGGTCCAGAGAAAAGCAAGAAAAACGGTGCTAGAAATAACAGAACTGTTTTACAGGGAAAGGACAGATAAGAGGCCTTAAATCTGTCCACCATGGATAAGAAAAAATTAGGGGATGACTCGATCACAACAGAAGTTTTCAAACCTGTTTGATGATGTTAATTGTCAACAACTCTTAGAACGACGCAAGGACAGAAAACCAGACAGCGCTAACGTGAAGCCCTAAAGTGAAATTAAGCAAGACAACTGTTAGAAAATATTCATAAAACTTATAAGTGTTGGATGAATGGAATAAACTGAATGATGAAACTGTGATTGTAGACAACTCATAAAAGTTGAAAAAGTTGTAAGGAGGAGGAAGTGTACTATAGAAACAAGTACCTATAAATCTCATAAAGTAATCACACACACGAACACACATACGACACCTATCACAACATGGGCTATCCTCAGCTGGTTGCTTGCTAAACGAGGAGAAGTGTTCCCGTCAGCCATAAACAAGCTGAATGCCAGGGTTGCCTCCAGCCTCTAAGGTCAGCCACACCTAAGTGACCATGTCCTAATCCCGCTCCTCTTCCTCTTCACTCATCGAATAATCATATATATATATATATATATATATATATATATATATATATATTGGAAAGGATCACAATTTTGCGCGTGATCAAGATATTCCTACGAGTCCACGGGGAAAATGAAACACGATAAGTTCCCAAGTGCACTTTCGTGTAATAATCACGTCATCAGGGGAGACACAAGAGAGAAATATAAGTCAGTTGATATACATCGAAGAGACGAAGCTACGACGCCATTTGGTAAACATGCGATTGTCCAAGACGTCTTGGACAATCGCATGTTTACCAAATGGCGTCGTAGCTTCGTCTTGGACAATCGCATGTTTACCAAATGGCGTCGTAGCTTCGTCTCTTCGATGTATATCAACTGACTTATATTTCTCTCTTGTGTCTCCCCTGATGATGTGATCATTACACGAAAGTGCATTTGGAAACTTATCGTGTTTCATTTTCCCCGTGGACTCATAGGAATATATATATATATATATATATATATATATATATATATATATATATATATATATATATATATATATATATTTTAATTTTGCTTTGTCGCTGTCTCCCGCGTTAGCAAGGTAGCGTAAGGAAACAGACGAAAGAATGGCCCAACCCACCCACAGACACATGTATATACATACACATCCACACACGCAAATATACATACCTATACATCTCAACGTATACATATATATACACACACAGACATATACATATATACACATGTACATAATTCATACTGTCTGCCTTTATTCATTCCCATCGCCACCTCGCCACATATGAAATAACAACCCCCTCCCCCTCATGTGTGCGAGGTAGCGCTAGGAAAAGACAACAAAGGCCACATTCGTTCACACCCAGTCTCTAGCTGTCATGTAATAATGCACCGAAACCACAGCTCCCTTTCCACATCCAGGCCTCACAAAACTTTCCACGGTTTACCCCAGAAGCTTCACATGCCCTGGTTCAATCCACTGACAGCACGTCGACCCCGGTACACCACATCGTTCCAATTCACTCTATTCCTTACATGCCTTTCACCCTCCTACATGTTCAGGCCCCGATCACTCAAAATCTTTTTCACTCCATCTTTCCACCTCCAATTTGGTCTCCCACTTCTCTCGTTCTCTCCACCTCTGACCCATATATCCTCTTGATCAATCTTTCCTCACTCATTCTCTCCATGTGACCAAACCACTTCAAAACACCCTCTTTTACTCTCTCAACCACACTCTTTTTATTACCACACATCTCTCTTACCCTATCATAACTTACTCGATCAAACCACCTCACACCACATATTGTTCTCAAACATCTCATTTCCAGCACATCCACCCTCCTGCGCACCACTCTATCCATAGCCCACGCCTCGCAACCATATAATATTGTTGGAACCACTATTCCTTCAAACATACCCATTTTTGCTTTCCGAGATAATGTTCTCGACTTCCACACATTCTTCAACGCTCCGAGAACCTTCGCCCCCCTCCCCCACCCTATGATTCACTTCCGCTTCCATGGTTCCATCCGCTGCTAAATCCACTCCCAGATACCTAAAACGCTTCACATCCTCCAGTTTTTCTCCATTCAAACTTACCTCCCAATTGACTTGACTCTCAACCCTACTATACCTAATAACCTTGCTCTTATCCACATTTACTCTAACTTTCTTCTTTCACACACTTTACTAAACTCAGTCACCAGCTTCTCCAGTTTCTCACATGAATCAACCACCAGCGCTGTATCATCAACGAACAACAACTGACTCACTTCCAAGTTCTCTCATCCACAACAGACTGCATACTTGCCCTCCTTTCCAAAACTCTTGCATTCACCTCCCAAACAACCCCATCCATAAACAAATTAAACAGCCATGGAGACATCACACACCCCTGCCGCAAACCTACATTGACTTAGAACCAATCACTTTCCTCTCTCCCTACACGTACAAATGCCTTACACCCTCGATAAAAACTTTTCACTGCTTCTAACAACTTGCCTCCCACACCATATATTCTTAATACCTTCCACAGAGCATCTCGATTAACTCTCATCCTATGCCTTCTCCAGATCCATAAATGCTAAATACAAATCCATTTGCTTTTCTAAGTATTTTTCACATACATTCTTCAAAGCAAACACCTGATCCACATATCCTCTACCACTTCTGAAACCACACTGCCTATTCCCCAATCTGATGCTCTGTACATGCCTTCACCCTCTCAATCAATACCCTCCCATATAATTTCCTAGGAATACTCAACAAACTTATACCTCTGTAATTTGAGCACTCACTTTTATCCCCTTTGCCTTTGTACAATGGCACTATGCAAGCATTCCGCCAATCCTCAGGCACCTCATCATGAGTCATACATACATTAAATAACCTTACAAACCAGTCAACAATACAGTCATCCCCTTTTTTAATAAATTCCACTGCAATACCATCTAAACCCGCTGCCTTGCCGGCTTTCATCTTCCGCAAAGCTTTTACTACCTCTTCTCTGTTTACCAAATCATTTTCCCTAACCCTATATATATATATATATATACACACACGACAATATCCGGACTAACAATGAATCTAAAGTAATATATACAGTACAGAATGTGTGATTAACAAAGTTAGTTGAGAACATGATCATTTCGCCTGTGGCGTCAATCCAATCTTCACCAGTCTTATCTTTAGTAACTTGTACGTTCCACAGCCTTGTAACTAGCATAGTTCTAACTTACACGTTCCAAACTCATCATAACGTGTACCTTACGTTTACTATATATTATACCTTCTATTTCAGCTTACACGTTCCTCAATCATTTTAACTTTCATTTCAGCAAAACAGAATCCTTATTTATAATTTGTATTCTAACTCCTGCGTTCCCAACCGATAATAAATTGTTATTTCAACTTTATTTCTCAAGATAACTAGAAGTCCCTAGCTTCTTCCTATCTTTTCCAAAACATAAGTAGTATTCAGGCATCAGTGTACCATAACCATCTCCCCGCTATAATAGTGACAGAATAGTTGGTAAAATCTGTTTATGAAGCGAGCAATAACACTATACCCCATGACGTCCACTGGTGCCTCTATCAACCTCTTAACTGCGGTAATTCCTGCGCGCCCTGGTTGTTGTCCTGCAGCCCGTCCCAGGCCAGACCGGCCCAGGGATTGCACACATGATAAGTGGCCAACTGTTACGTTAAGAGGCAAATGAACGCATACAAGTTGGGCAGACATTCCTGGAAAATGATCAAGGCTGTTACGTTCTTGTTATGATCAGGGACGTGTTAACCACTCAAGGAACGATGCTACCACCCATGTACACGACTGTAACACCCAGTGGGTCAAAGACCAAAGGTCGTTCCGTCGTGCTCAAGGGCCACACAGCCGTGCTCAAGGGTCGAACCCTCGTGCTCAACTAACGCCACATACGTAGGGTCGTGGCAGGCTCCAAGCATAAATGCGGCCCACGTGCAGTGTTACCAGAGGTTAGTCACTCAAGCTGAGTTAGGAAGCTAAGACGAGCCAGAGTTACGGCTTTACGACTTAGGAAACTCAACTGCGACAGACAGAGGGGAGTGTATCATAACATGACAAATACAACAAAATGTTACTGGTGCTGTGAAAATGGAGAGAGAGAGAGAGAGAGAGAGAGAGAGAGAGAGAGAGAGAGAGAGAGAGAGAGAGAGAGAGAGAGAGAGAGAGAGAGAGAGAGGACAGTGATGGAGTAGCGCATTTCCAGGAAGCACTTAATCTGGGTTGGGTGGCTGTGAGGCAGTCCTTTGAGGAGACTGGCAGAGGTAAATGTTTGGAGGGCTGACGAAACTGAGGAAGAGAGGCGACGCCGAGCGCTGGCCAGTGGATGCGAGAGAAACAGTGGCGTGTGAGGGTCGCACTGTAGGAGGGGCACAGTGCAGCAGAGAAACAGCCTGGGGAGAACATTACATAGCAAATAGAGGGCCACAGTGTGGATGGCTAAAAATGGAAACACAGCGTGGGTGGAACACAACATGGGAGACATCACTGGAGAGACGCAGCGTATGACTGGGATGATTAGTGTTAGTTTGTGGAACTTCAGCGGACTGGTGTGTGCGATGCCTTGATGGGCTTAGGATTCGGTGCGAGGTAAGTGTGGGAGGCATGTCGAGTGGGATGGGGACAGCCTGGGTGAGACAGTATGTGGAAGGGCAGCGGGTGGTGAAGCGGGCGGGAAAGCAACGTGGTGGGGGTAGGATGGGAAGGCAGTGTAGGAAATGTTGTGTATCTGTGGGCAGCGAGGAAGGGTTCCACGCGGGAGGGTAGAGTAAACAAGACAGCGTGGAAGAGGTAGAGGGTTAGAGTGATGGAGTGGAGAGTTGTGTGGGAAAGAAAGCATTCAGTTGCACTGGGTGTGAGGGGCAGCGTATGAGATGTGTAAGGGAAGGCTGTAGCTTTGCAAGGAAGGGCTAAGAAGAAAGGGGTAGTGCGGTGCAAAGCAGCAACGTGGGGGGGAAGAAGGCGAGAATGGGGTGGAATGAAAATGAAGGGTGCATGACAGCGTGGAAGAGGAACCGTGTGGAAGGGCAGTGTGGTCAGTACCGCAGAAGTAGCATGTGGAAGTGGAACAGGGAAGGAGTACTGCGCTGGAGAGCGGTGTGGAGTACAGCATGGGAGAGTTAGCGTGGCAGAAAAGAGCGTGGCAGGAATAGCATGTGAGAAATGGCAAGAAGAAAGTGACCGATTAATGGTTGTTTGTGGGAGAGGTAGCGAGGGAATGGTAGTATGTGAAAAAGCAGCTTATTTGGTAGCGTCTGGGGAAGTAGCATATATGGTAGTGGCCTGTGATGGAGGGGAAACGTGGAGGACAGGGTTGAAGAAGAGTGGCCTGGTGGAGGGAAGCTTGGGAGGGCCAGTGGTTGATTGAACGTGGTAGAGAAGAGGATAACACTGACAACTTGTACTGGACAATGTGAGGTGTAACACTGGACGTAAATCATGTGTGGGAGGAAAGCGTGGTCGAGGTTATGTATGGTCGGGGAGCGTGGTAGAGGTTATGTATGGTCGGGGAGCGTGGTAGAGGTGATGTATGGTCGGGGAGCGTGGTAGAGGTTATGTATGGAAGGGAAGCGTGGTAGAGGTGATGTGTCGATGGATAAACCTGGCTAGGGCACATGACCACTCCATTTAACAAGCTCGTTGCATCTTCTGCTCATGCAACAAGCGCCACCTACCAGCCCTCTATACCCATTTTGTGCACGTCATCATCCTCACTAACCTCACGCAACACTTTCATCCACATGTACGTAACTCTCTTCAATCATCCCTTAATATGCATCATGAGCTCTTTCATTTGCAAATGTACTAATTTGTATTAAAAGGTGAAACTTAATCGCGAATTGCAATGATGAACTATGATCTCATCACATCTCATATTTTCCGACACCTCCTTCATCCAGATCAAGCAAAACCCCAGTATCTGTGTTCAACCTGGTAGGTAATTCTGCAGTGCCTGTCTTCAGCCTGGAAAGCGATTCTCCAGTCTTCTCTTTAGCCAGAAATCGCAGGTCTCTAACGCCATCTTGAGGCTGCAATGCGGTTCTACAATACCTGTCCTCTCAAAAGAATCACGAGTGGAGTCACTACCAGCTCTCTCTCACCCTAGAAGACGATTACCTCAAGGTCTATCTGTTTTTAGCGTGGAATATGCTTCTCTAACACTCGTCTTCAGCCTGGATTGTGATTCTCCAATGCTTGTTTTCACCCTGGAATATGATTCTCCAGTACATGCCTTCAGCCTGGAATGTGATTCTCCGGGAATTCTCTTCAGTCTGGAATGCGAGTCTCCTGTACTTGTCTTTAGATTGGTATGTGATTCTTCAATACCAGTTTTCAGCCAGGAATGTGATTCTTCAGTAGCTGTCTTCAGCCTGTAGCGTGATTTTCCAGTATCTGTCTTTAGCCTGGAACGCGACTTTTACAGTACCTGTTTTCAGCTTGGAATGAATATTCCGGTACCTGTCTTTAGCCTGGAATGTGATTTTCCAGTACTTGTCTTCAACCTGAAATGTGTTTCCTCAGTACCTGTCTTTACAGACTGAACTTGCGCTTCGCCGACATTTGTCTTCAACCCCGAGGCAAGAAATTGTCGATATCGAACTCCTTGATCTACTTCTTAAGCGTCAAATCAAAACACAGGTCGTGCAGTTCAGTTCAGGAGGTTAACGCTTGGAAGTTACACGAAGTTAATGTGGAGTCACAGACATAGAGACGGTTGATCAAGTTATGGAGAGGTTACACATCCCAGCGCCCAATTGACAGTGACACCCATGTTCATTTCCGTACCCCAGCATGACACAGGACTTTCTTTAATTATGGTCTGGTGACAACAGTATATCATATCGGCCCTACGTAAGCAGACTCATGAAAGAATCATACCTGCTGGGATACTGCACGGAGAAAAATGGCTCAAAAAAGTATCAATTTCAAAATGAAATTTAATTTCTTTAAACAAACTATCACTGAATGAATACAGAACGTGAGCTACTGATACATTTCTCAGCATTTTGTATGCTGTTCTGAACTATAAGGCATCTGAAAAGAGGCCTTTGGTGGCCTCAAAACCGTCTTCAGCATCCGATACCTAAAACTTTAGCCAGATCCTGAAGTACCTAAACTTAAAATCTGGGACATGTTGGAGCTACGGCTAGGTCGTGATAGAGCAACAAGAAACGAACAAACACTTGAAAATACGTATTACATCTACGAGAGGGTTTAGAGCGACAAATGTAGAAGGTATGTATGTAAGAAATATTACTGTGCTACTTCTTTGTGTCGCCAGTGCACAAGCTTTGATCCATCTCCTATCCGTTATAAGTCTTATTCTCAAGTTGTAGGAAATGTGACATAGTCGGTAGGATGTAGACGCTAAATATACCTACATCTTTTCATAGCGGCGCCTATCTACAAAACGTATTTCTGTGGTTTTGTTGCATCCTCTTTAGGGAGCTGATATAACGCAGTGAATCTAACCTGTGGTTACCAAATTACTGACTTGCGATTCCTCTCATTCAGTATTCTTTCCGAAGCTACAAGATCAGACACCGTGAGAGGATACAAGACAGGAGGCACACGATAACAACACAAGAGGCTGGTGGCTCCTGCTTTCTGGATGTAGCAACAAGGACTTGCCACATGCCGTTCTTTCTCAAAGAAATTTATCTTCAAAATCAATTAATCTGCAACATTTACTATGTTCAAGAGCTGGTCAGGAGGGAGAATAAAGTGGGAAGGGGTGTGTGGGTGGGTGAGCTGTGGTGGCTCCAGATATACCAGCATGCATGGGTGAGGTACTGTACTGTACAGATCTATTACGTCTATCAACTGCTGTGATGTATACATTATAGCCCGTAAAGCACGACGATATGACCCATAACCTCTAAACTAACCCTTTAGGATCGAGCCATCAAAGCCAAGGGTCGTACAGTAGTGCTCAAAGGGTTGAAATTCA
Organism: Panulirus ornatus; assembly: GCF_036320965.1. Lineage (NCBI taxonomy): Eukaryota > Metazoa > Arthropoda > Malacostraca > Decapoda > Palinuridae > Panulirus > Panulirus ornatus. The sequence continues at coordinate 1,668,421 of NC_092224.1, read as the reverse complement.
AAAGGGTGTCTCGGGGTTGGGGGTCTTAGTGGATATTTTGGAGGCAAAATTCAAGATGGCTGTTATCAAGGTGGGCAAATTTATTTTTGTTTCAAAACACGTTATTGACACTTCATGATCACACCTAGTTCAGGCTCAAACATAGTTGAATTGTTATGTGGTATACAAGATGGAGACCTAAATTCAAAACGTCAATATTTAAAAAACAAAGAAGTAATTCAGGGACATTTGTACAAATTAGTAGAGGATAGCGTTACTGACCATGACGCAAGCATGGCAGCCTAGGGTAAAGTCCACATGGCTTCAAATTTTGGTCGCGGCAGCTGTTCTACAGTCAACCCAGCCGTTCATCCTTCCCTAGGGGTTCGTCAATAAAACTCCGTACATGACTCACGCTTTTATATCTTTTTTATACCTCTAAGTCAACCTTTCCTCACTCATTCTCTCCATAAGTCCAAACCATTTCAACACACCCCTCGTCTGCTCTCTCAACCACACTCTTTTTATTACAAACATCTCTCGTACCTTTTCATTACTTACTCGATCAAACCACCTCACACCACATATTGTCCTCAACATTTCATTTCTAATACATCCACCCTCCTCGTCACATCCTCATATTTAGTCCAAGCCTCGCATCATACAACATCGTTGGAACTACTATACCTTCAAATATACCCATTTTCGCCCTCCCAGACAACAATCACTCTTTCCATACATTCTTTAATGCTCCCAAACTTTTGCCCCCTCACCCACCCTACGTACGACAATGCTGCTTCCACTGTTCCAATTGCCGCCACGTCCACTTCCCACGCATCTAAAACACTTCGCTTCCTCCAATTTTTCTCCATTCAAACTCACATACTAACGAATCCGTCCCTGAACCCTGCCAAACCTAATAATCTTCCTTTTATTCACACTTACTCTCATCTTCCTTCTTTCACTAACTCTTCAAACACAGTCGCCAACTTCTGCAGTTTCTCACTCGAATCTGCCACCAGTGTTGTCCTCAGCAAACATGACTCAATTTCCAGGACCTCATCACCTACAAACTGCATATCCTCTCTCTCTCTCTCTCTCTCTCTCTCTCTCTCTCTCTCTCTCTCTCTCTCTCTCTCTCTCTCTCTCTCCAAAACTTTCATTTACCGACCTCACCACCCTAACCATAAACAAATCAAACAACCATGGTGGCATCACACACCCTTGCCGCAGACAAACCTTCATTTGGAACCATGCACTCTCCCTCCTCTCTCTCTACTAGTACACACGCCTTATACCCTTAATGAAAACGTATCTTCTTCAAGCAGCTTTCCTGTCACACTGTATATTCTTAAGAACTTCCACAAGGCATTTCTATCAGACAACAGTCATACTGACTTCTCCAGAGCCATAAATATCACATACAAATCCTTTTGTTTCTGATAGTGTTTCTCACACACACACTTTAAAGCAAACACCTGATCCACACATCCTCTACCACTTGTGAAACCAAGTTGTTCCTCCACCGTCTAAGTTGCTCATGCCTTCATGTCTCAATCATTACTCTACCGTACAACTTTCCAGGTACACTCAACAAACTTATGCTTGCAGTTTGAACACTTATCTCTGTCCCTCTTACCTTTATGCAACTGCACTATACATGCATTTCACCTACCCTCATGCATCCAAGCATGATCTATACATACACTGAAAATCCTAACTAACCAATCGACAACACAAGTCACCATTCTTTCTTAAGGAGTTCCAGGGCGAGATCACATCTTACGCAAGGCTTTCACCACCTCTCTTCTCTTCACCAAACCACTTTCCATGACCCTCTCACTTGGCTTACCACCCCGACTCAAACACCCTACATCTGCTAATCTATCATCAAACAAATTCAACAGCACTTTTAAAATACTCACACCATCTTAACCGATGTCTCCATTTGTTCTCTTGTTTTCACACACTATCAACCTCGTTCCACAACATCTATTTTATCTAAAGTTTAATGATACTCTCTTACCCCAACTCTCCTTTGCCTTCTTTTTCAAACCCTGCACCTTTCCCTTGACCTCCTGCCACTTTCTCTTTTATATCCCCAAATTATTTTTACTTCTTCCCTGCAAGATCCCGCCCATACACCTCTTCTTCTCTTTCACAAGCAATTTTACTTGACCTCATCATACACATTTTCTAACCTGCCCGCCTTACGCATGGCACATACATCTCTCGCACATGCCAGCAGCGCTTCCTTATATACCCCCCTGTTCCACACCCACTCCCCTAGCTTCTAAAGAGGTTCCATATATACACACACGTTGGAGGCTCCACTTATGGAAAAAAAAGACGACACAAGGAAAAGTATATACTAATTTCAAAGAAAAAGAAAAAGTCTTAAAAACAGCCAGTTCATGGCTATTGTAAAGGCAAGAGAGGGTAGGGAGTTCCAGAGCTTCCAGGCGCAAGGAAAAAATTTAGTTATCAACACAGCCCACCCAGAGTTGCCAACGACCACGCAGTAGCCACATGACGCAGCAGCTTACCGGGTCCTGCTTGGTCTAGCTAGTAGTCGGGACACACCAGCAGCCAGCTTATATATGGTGTTAATGAGATAGCCATGATTTGGGCATTATTTTAACGTGAGTAACGTGGTTCTAAACCATAAATGAGAACGAAGTGAACGCTATGAGATGAAGGATCAAACACATGACCAAAGCTCACCATAGTTTCCCGATCGACTCAACGTACGTAAATATGTTCGATGAAATCATAACAATAACGAAAAAGAGTCACGGAAATGTTTAGTACATGGAAAAGTTGTTGTGTGTTTGCTGACTGTCCCACAGATCATCCAAGCTTACGGCCTCTAACAGCCTGAGTGAACAGAGGTACAACACGGCAGCTTGGTCGTGGACCAAACTGTGGGAATTGAGGAGGTAATTCAGAGGCTATAATCATCCATTTTTAAGACTTAACTAGAAAATAGCACGGGCCACATGCACGGTGAGTGTTCTTGGTCTTACAATTATCCTTAACACCTGAGGAAGGTGTTAAACACTTTATGGTTGGTGGATGTAGCTTGACTGTGACGACATTAATGACCCTGGCCTGGCTGGTGATAGGTCGTACGCCAACACAACCGATCAACCAACCTAAAGAGAATTCGTGGCTGACAGGAACAGCTTTGTCTCCTTATCATTCTTCACTTGGAATCAAGAGCGCTCTACTTACTTGTCTCTGAAAATTCAAAATGAACAAATACTTGAGGTAAACACGACAGTTCCTGAAACTGAGAGAGAAGTGCATAACATACTGGCTAGTGACGCTCTTTCGGGATGAGACACTGTTTCATACCAGTTTGAGAAAGGAAGAGCGAACGCCATTAGCTTAGGTCAAACATCGTAGTGAGGTCGTCTACGTCTTATGGAATACTAGGAAGGTCTCCTGTTCTTTTCTTCCATACGAAATGTCGCATCACTGTCGCTTGAGGGAATGTTGAGGAACTTGATGGACGCCCCGGATGTCAACACTCTTCCTCAACAGATGAAGCACCACTCCAACACAAAGAGTGCGGTTCTCACGAAGTGACCAGCAAGTAAATGGGTTCCTGCCTTATTTTTCCTGTTGATAATAATAGCTCATCTTCTGGGTCCTCGCACAATGGGAATCATTTAACGTTTGTGGAAGTTACAGAACCATCTGCCTTCCCCTGTAGCTGGTACTGTACTCGCTGCTGTACTTCCTGCTGTCATGCAAACTTTTTCTCGTAGATGTAAGTCCACGCCATCATGTGTAGTGGAAGGAGGCAGCAGGCATGTGTAGTGGAAGGAGGCAGCAGGCATGTGTAGTGGAAGGAGGCAGCAGGCATGTGTAGTGGAAGGAGGCAGCAGGCATGTGTAGTGGAAGGAGGCAGCAGGCATGTGTAGTGGAAGGAGGCAGCAGGCATGTGTAGTGGAAGGAGGCAGCAGGCATGTGTAGTGGAAGGAGGCAGCAGGCATGTGTAGTGGAAGGAGGCAGCAGGCATGTGTAGTGGAAGGAGGCAGCAGGCATGTGTAGTGGAAGGAGGCAGCAGGCATGTGTAGTGGAAGGAGGCAGCAGGCATGTGTAGTGGAAGGAGGCAGCAGGCATGTGTAGTGGAAGGAGGCAGCAGGCATGTGTAGTGGAAGGAGGCAGCAGGCATGTGTAGTGGAAGGAGGCAGCAGGCATGTGTAGTGGAAGGAGGCAGCAGGCATGTGTAGTGGAAGGAGGCAGCAGGCATGTGTAGTGGAAGGAGGCAGCAGGCATGTGTAGTGGAAGGAGGCAGCAGGCATGTGTAGTGGAAGGAGGCAGCAGGCATGTGTAGTGGAAGGAGGCAGCAGGCATGTGTAGTGGAAGGAGGCAGCAGGCATGTGTAGTGGAAGGAGGCAGCAGGCATGTGTAGTGGAAGGAGGCAGCAGGCATGTGTAGTGGAAGGAGGCAGCAGGCATGTGTAGTGGAAGGAGGCAGCAGGCATGTGTAGTGGAAGGAGGCAGCAGGCATGTGTAGTGGAAGGAGGCAGCAGGCATGTGTAGTGGAAGGAGGCAGCAGGCATGTGTAGTGGAAGGAGGCAGCAGGCATGTGTAGTGGAAGGAGGCAGCAGGCATGTGTAGTGGAAGGAGGCAGCAGGCATGTGTAGTGGAAGGAGGCAGCAGGCATGTGTAGTGGAAGGAGGCAGCAGGCATGTGTAGTGGAAGGAGGCAGCAGGCATGTGTAGTGGAAGGAGGCAGCAGGCATGTGTAGTGGAAGGAGGCAGCAGGCATGTGTAGTGGAAGGAGGCAGCAGGCATGTGTAGTGGAAGGAGGCAGCAGGCATGGGCAGTGGCAGGAGTAACAGGCGTGGGTAGTGGTAGGAGCAGCCGTGGGCAGTGGCAGGAGTAACAGGCGTGGGTAGTGGTAGGAGCAGCCGTGGGCAGTGGCAGGAGTAACAGGCGTGGGTAGTGGTAGGAGCAGCCGTGGGCAGTGGCAGGAGTAACAGGCGTGGGTAGTGGTAGGAGCAGCCGTGGGCAGTGGCAGGAGTAACAGGCGTGGGTAGTGGTAGGAGCAGCCGTGGGCAGTGGCAGGAGTAACAGGCGTGGGTAGTGGTAGGAGCAGCCGTGGGCAGTGGCAGGAGTAACAGGCGTGGGTAGTGGTAGGAGCAGCCGTGGGCAGTGGCAGGAGTAACAGGCGTGGGTAGTGGTAGGAGCAGCCGTGGGCAGTGGCAGGAGTAACAGGCGTGGGTAGTGGTAGGAGCAGCCGTGGGCAGTGGCAGGAGTAACAGGCGTGGGTAGTGGTAGGAGCAGCCGTGGGCAGTGGCAGGAGTAACAGGCGTGGGTAGTGGTAGGAGCAGCCGTGGGCAGTGGCAGGAGTAACAGGCGTGGGTAGTGGTAGGAGCAGCCGTGGGCAGTGGCAGGAGTAACAGGCGTGGGTAGTGGTAGGAGCAGCCGTGGGCAGTGGCAGGAGTAACAGGCGTGGGTAGTGGTAGGAGCAGCCGTGGGCAGTGGCAGGAGTAACAGGCGTGGGTAGTGGTAGGAGCAGCCGTGGGCAGTGGCAGGAGTAACAGGCGTGGGTAGTGGTAGGAGCAGCCGTGGGCAGTGGCAGGAGTAACAGGCGTGGGTAGTGGTAGGAGCAGCCGTGGGCAGTGGCAGGAGTAACAGGCGTGGGTAGTGGTAGGAGCAGCCGTGGGCAGTGGCAGGAGTAACAGGCGTGGGTAGTGGTAGGAGCAGCCGTGGGCAGTGGCAGGAGTAACAGGCGTGGGTAGTGGTAGGAGCAGCCGTGGGCAGTGGCAGGAGTAACAGGCGTGGGTAGTGGTAGGAGCAGCCGTGGGCAGTGGCAGGAGTAACAGGCGTGGGTAGTGGTAGGAGCAGCCGTGGGCAGTGGCAGGAGTAACAGGCGTGGGTAGTGGTAGGAGCAGCCGTGGGCAGTGGCAGGAGTAACAGGCGTGGGTAGTGGTAGGAGCAGCCGTGGGCAGTGGCAGGAGTAACAGGCGTGGGTAGTGGTAGGAGCAGCCGTGGGCAGTGGCAGGAGTAACAGGCGTGGGTAGTGGTAGGAGCAGCCGTGGGCAGTGGCAGGAGTAACAGGCGTGGGTAGTGGTAGGAGCAGCCGTGGGCAGTGGCAGGAGTAACAGGCGTGGGTAGTGGTAGGAGCAGCCGTGGGCAGTGGCAGGAGTAACAGGCGTGGGTAGTGGTAGGAGCAGCCGTGGGCAGTGGCAGGAGTAACAGGCGTGGGTAGTGGTAGGAGCAGCCGTGGGCAGTGGCAGGAGTAACAGGCGTGGGTAGTGGTAGGAGCAGCCGTGGGCAGTGGCAGGAGTAACAGGCGTGGGTAGTGGTAGGAGCAGCCGTGGGCAGTGGCAGGAGTAACAGGCGTGGGTAGTGGTAGGAGCAGCCGTGGGCAGTGGCAGGAGTAACAGGCGTGGGTAGTGGTAGGAGCAGCCGTGGGCAGTGGCAGGAGTAACAGGCGTGGGTAGTGGTAGGAGCAGCCGTGGGCAGTGGCAGGAGTAACAGGCGTGGGTAGTGGTAGGAGCAGCCGTGGGCAGTGGCAGGAGTAACAGGCGTGGGTAGTGGTAGGAGCAGCCGTGGGCAGTGGCAGGAGGCAGCAGGCATGTGTAGTGGAAGGAGGCAGCAGGCATGTGTAGTGGAAGGAGGCAGCAGGCATGTGTAGTGGAAGGAGGCAGCAGGCATGTGTAGTGGAAGGAGGCAGCAGGCATGTGTAGTGGAAGGAGGCAGCAGGCATGTGTAGTGGAAGGAGGCAGCAGGCATGTGTAGTGGAAGGAGGCAGCAGGCATGTGTAGTGGAAGGAGGCAGCAGGCATGTGTAGTGGAAGGAGGCAGCAGGCATGTGTAGTGGAAGGAGGCAGCAGGCATGTGTAGTGGAAGGAGGCAGCAGGCATGTGTAGTGGAAGGAGGCAGCAGGCATGGGCAGTGGCAGGAGTAACAGGCGTGGGTAGTGGTAGGAGCAGCCGTGGGCAGTGGCAGGAGTAACAGGCGTGGGTAGTGGTAGGAGCAGCCGTGGGCAGTGGCAGGAGTAACAGGCGTGGGTAGTGGTAGGAGCAGCCGTGGGCAGTGGCAGGAGTAACAGGCGTGGGTAGTGGTAGGAGCAGCCGTGGGCAGTGGCAGGAGTAACAGGCGTGGGTAGTGGTAGGAGCAGCCGTGGGCAGTGGCAGGAGTAACAGGCGTGGGTAGTGGTAGGAGCAGCCGTGGGCAGTGGCAGGAGTAACAGGCGTGGGTAGTGGTAGGAGCAGCCGTGGGCAGTGGCAGGAGTAACAGGCGTGGGTAGTGGTAGGAGCAGCCGTGGGCAGTGGCAGGAGTAACAGGCGTGGGTAGTGGTAGGAGCAGCCGTGGGCAGTGGCAGGAGTAACAGGCGTGGGTAGTGGTAGGAGCAGCCGTGGGCAGTGGCAGGAGTAACAGGCGTGGGTAGTGGTAGGAGCAGCCGTGGGCAGTGGCAGGAGTAACAGGCGTGGGTAGTGGTAGGAGCAGCCGTGGGCAGTGGCAGGAGTAACAGGCGTGGGTAGTGGTAGGAGCAGCCGTGGGCAGTGGCAGGAGTAACAGGCGTGGGTAGTGGTAGGAGCAGCCGTGGGCAGTGGCAGGAGTAACAGGCGTGGGTAGTGGTAGGAGCAGCCGTGGGCAGTGGCAGGAGTAACAGGCGTGGGTAGTGGTAGGAGCAGCCGTGGGCAGTGGCAGGAGTAACAGGCGTGGGTAGTGGTAGGAGCAGCCGTGGGCAGTGGCAGGAGTAACAGGCGTGGGTAGTGGTAGGAGCAGCCGTGGGCAGTGGCAGGAGTAACAGGCGTGGGTAGTGGTAGGAGCAGCCGTGGGCAGTGGCAGGAGTAACAGGCGTGGGTAGTGGTAGGAGCAGCCGTGGGCAGTGGCAGGAGTAACAGGCGTGGGTAGTGGTAGGAGCAGCCGTGGGCAGTGGCAGGAGTAACAGGCGTGGGTAGTGGTAGGAGCAGCCGTGGGCAGTGGCAGGAGTAACAGGCGTGGGTAGTGGTAGGAGCAGCCGTGGGCAGTGGCAGGAGTAACAGGCGTGGGTAGTGGTAGGAGCAGCCGTGGGCAGTGGCAGGAGTAACAGGCGTGGGTAGTGGTAGGAGCAGCCGTGGGCAGTGGCAGGAGTAACAGGCGTGGGTAGTGGTAGGAGCAGCCGTGGGCAGTGGCAGGAGTAACAGGCGTGGGTAGTGGTAGGAGCAGCCGTGGGCAGTGGCAGGAGTAACAGGCGTGGGTAGTGGTAGGAGCAGCCGTGGGCAGTGGCAGGAGTAACAGGCGTGGGTAGTGGTAGGAGCAGCCGTGGGCAGTGGCAGGAGTAACAGGCGTGGGTAGTGGTAGGAGCAGCCGTGGGCAGTGGCAGGAGTAACAGGCGTGGGTAGTGGTAGGAGCAGCCGTGGGCAGTGGCAGGAGTAACAGGCGTGGGTAGTGGTAGGAGCAGCCGTGGGCAGTGGCAGGAGTAACAGGCGTGGGTAGTGGTAGGAGCAGCCGTGGGCAGTGGCAGGAGTAACAGGCGTGGGTAGTGGTAGGAGCAGCCGTGGGCAGTGGCAGGAGTAACAGGCGTGGGTAGTGGTAGGAGCAGCCGTGGGCAGTGGCAGGAGTAACAGGCGTGGGTAGTGGTAGGAGCAGCCGTGGGCAGTGGCAGGAGTAACAGGCGTGGGTAGTGGTAGGAGCAGCCGTGGGCAGTGGCAGGAGTAACAGGCGTGGGTAGTGGTAGGAGCAGCCGTGGGCAGTGGCAGGAGTAACAGGCGTGGGTAGTGGTAGGAGCAGCCGTGGGCAGTGGCAGGAGTAACAGGCGTGGGTAGTGGTAGGAGCAGCCGTGGGCAGTGGCAGGAGTAACAGGCGTGGGTAGTGGTAGGAGCAGCCGTGGGCAGTGGCAGGAGTAACAGGCGTGGGTAGTGGTAGGAGCAGCCGTGGGCAGTGGCAGGAGTAACAGGCGTGGGTAGTGGTAGGAGCAGCCGTGGGCAGTGGCAGGAGTAACAGGCGTGGGTAGTGGTAGGAGCAGCCGTGGGCAGTGGCAGGAGTAACAGGCGTGGGTAGTGGTAGGAGCAGCCGTGGGCAGTGGCAGGAGTAACAGGCGTGGGTAGTGGTAGGAGCAGCCGTGGGCAGTGGCAGGAGTAACAGGCGTGGGTAGTGGTAGGAGCAGCCGTGGGCAGTGGCAGGAGTAACAGGCGTGGGTAGTGGTAGGAGCAGCCGTGGGCAGTGGCAGGAGTAACAGGCGTGGGTAGTGGTAGGAGCAGCCGTGGGCAGTGGCAGGAGTAACAGGCGTGGGTAGTGGTAGGAGCAGCCGTGGGCAGTGGCAGGAGTAACAGGCGTGGGTAGTGGTAGGAGCAGCCGTGGGCAGTGGCAGGAGTAACAGGCGTGGGTAGTGGTAGGAGCAGCCGTGGGCAGTGGCAGGAGTAACAGGCGTGGGTAGTGGTAGGAGCAGCCGTGGGCAGTGGCAGGAGTAACAGGCGTGGGTAGTGGTAGGAGCAGCCGTGGGCAGTGGCAGGAGTAACAGGCGTGGGTAGTGGTAGGAGCAGCCGTGGGCAGTGGCAGGAGTAACAGGCGTGGGTAGTGGTAGGAGCAGCCGTGGGCAGTGGCAGGAGTAACAGGCGTGGGTAGTGGTAGGAGCAGCCGTGGGCAGTGGCAGGAGTAACAGGCGTGGGTAGTGGTAGGAGCAGCCGTGGGCAGTGGCAGGAGTAACAGGCGTGGGTAGTGGTAGGAGCAGCCGTGGGCAGTGGCAGGAGTAACAGGCGTGGGTAGTGGTAGGAGCAGCCGTGGGCAGTGGCAGGAGTAACAGGCGTGGGTAGTGGTAGGAGCAGCCGTGGGCAGTGGCAGGAGTAACAGGCGTGGGTAGTGGTAGGAGCAGCCGTGGGCAGTGGCAGGAGTAGCAGGCGTGGGTAGTGGTAGGAGCAGCCGTGGGCAGTGGCAGGAGTAACAGGCGTGGGTAGTGGTAGGAGCAGCCGTGGGCAGTGGCAGGAGTAACAGGCGTGGGTAGTGGTAGGAGCAGCCGTGGGCAGTGGCAGGAGTAGCAGGCGTGGGTAGTGGTAGGAGCAGCCGTGGGCAGTGGCAGGAGTAACAGGCGTGGGTAGTGGTGGGAGCAGCAGACGTGAGTAGTGGCAGGAGTAGCAAGCGTGGGTAGTGGCAGAAGTAGCAGACATGGGTAGTGGGAGGAGGCAAGAGGCATGGCTAGTGGCAGGAGACAGCAGGCTGGACAGTGGCAAGAGGCAGCAGGCATGGGCAGTGGCAGGAGGCAGCAGGCATGTGTAGTGGAAGGAGGCAGCAGGCATGGGTAGTGGCAGGAGCAGCAGGAGGGTGAGCAGGTAGGAGTGGGTGTGTGGGTTGTTTACATAGCGCATAATACCCGTGAGTTGGCGCACACCAAGGCGGGTTTAACGCCTCCTGCCTCCGAAAAGCCGCTCGTGACGCCGGACTAAAGGAGCGCACGAACACGGCCAATTTGCCGGAGAGCCACGCACTCCCCGATTGTTTCCAGTGGACTCGCCATAGTTTAATTAGCCGCGCTCCCCGTCCAGCCTCCATCATCCAGTACGTGATGGTGGCCACATTCTCCCTCGCCCAACCTACCACCCAGCCGCTCTTACTACACAAGACTTCTTCCTCGTCTCCTACACCGTTCCATCTACATCATCCTAATGAAGTCATCAACCCCGTGAGCCAGTACCTTTCGCTACCCCTCCCCTGCTCCCTCACACACACTCCCCTGACCCTCAGCACCCCCACACAAGTTCCTGCGGGTACATCAATTCGTTTACAGATCAGATCCAGCGACCTTCTTACGGGGTAGCGACCTTCTTACGGTGTGAGGGGGAGGGGGGGGGTCTTAAGTGCTTCGTTACCCGGGTATGCAGTGGTAAAGGAGATGCGCGCGCGAGCACACACACACACACACACACACACACACACACACACACACACACACACACACACAAGATGTGGACCCATAAATGTAGAACTCCTTTCCATTATAGTGCAAACAGGTAATCACACACAGTTAAGAAATGTAGTTAGATACATGGACAAGGAAATATTTGGTAAGTTGTTGACAAGATATATCAAACCAAAACCTCTCGAGCCTGATTACCGAACCTAGAGAGTTACAAACATGTGATTGAGAGGTCCACGGGATATGTACTATGACGGTACATGAATTAAGAGACAGAGTTACAATACGATGAAGTCTATAAATTTGTCCACCATGGAGGAGAGAAAAGAGAGCGGTGATTTGATGACAGCCTTCATGTCTGTAGATCAGATGAAGGACATGGACAGTGAGCGTCCACACTAACAATACTTCATGAGATAAATTACCAGAGTAACCAGGGACCATGACAGGGAGCTGGGCAGGCAGGCAGGATGTACGCAATACTATACAAGAGTGACGATAGTGGATGGCTGGAGTAAACAACGATAATGTGAATATCGACAGCTTGCAAAAGTTTAACAGGTTAATTGGTAGTACACAGGGTTCGAGAGATGAGCCCCCATGAGTGTACAACTCTCCTCGTACTGTACAAATAAGTAATTACACAGGTAGTAACGTCTGTGCCACCTCATTACCTTCATGACCAACCTCATCAATCATAACTCAGTTGTCTTTATCTCACCACTGTATACCAGCTCCAGTCGCCTCCAGTCTGACGCACTCCCAGCCTCGTCCCCCACCTTGTCCGAAGGATACCCCTAACCTCCCATCCTTACAGCACACACACACACACACACACACACACACACACACACACACACACACACACATCACCCCAAACCCCGGGTACACTACCTCTAAACAGCCAATTATATTGCCACCACAGTTAGTGTACCGTCATCCACAGCTCCCATGCCGGCACAGTCATCCGCATCATCACTTCCACCTCCACACCCACCCATCATCCCCACACACTCGCCCATCACTCACGCCCTTCCTCAATCTCCTCCCCTCCCCTCCCCCACTTATCAGGGGCCATGAGTGGCTGAGTGGTAATCATTCAGAGCATCTCAAGGTCTACTAATAAGCAACGTGTCTTATCGATGCTCGTTACTATACATTACAATCACCAGAATCTTCCCACCTAACCTACCAAGGTTAGGTTAGGTTAGGTTAGGTTAAACTTGATTAAATCAGGGAGCAGCTACCAAGAGACCCACATACCAAGTTGCTCAAGAGGAAGTTGCGCCATGATGAACAGAGGAAAACTTACCAATAATACTGCACGAGATAAATAAAATATAAAGACAATAACTCCTGATATCATCAAGGAAGGTCTCCGCCACTCCATCAAGTATATATTCATAGGTCTTGTTAACGGCTGCGTAACCTTATATCATCATGGTAAGATCATTAGTCTACCATGATTTTCATGACTGATCATTCCACGTCATCATCATCATGACGCGGCAATCATTCGCTAAGTGTTGCCTCTCCTGGTGATCATCTACGACGTGCTACGCCACAATGTCCACAACCACACTGCCCCCGTGTGAAGCCTTCTGCACCCATAGTCTTGCCACGTTCCAAGCCAGGCCCTCACATTACCCAGATTACTCCTCATCACCCACTAATAATAACAATGTCACCCACCGGAAAATGATCACTAGGGGGGGAAGTCACTCCCGGGCCGGCCTCAAGTTACTCTGGGTCACTACCCTCACGTCACCGTCAGCTCCCATCATCACACGCCCGCCCTTCACTAACGGCCAAACACTCACTCACACACACACACACACACACACACACACACACACACACACACACACACACACACACACACACAACCGTTGAACTCGTTCAGGAGAGTCCTGGAGTCTCAGCCTTCAAGCGCTTCGTTCTAAACCTTCCCCAGTGACCTCCTGTTCACCGGACGATTCAACAAGAGCCTTTCTCTCTCGCTAGTTCCATCCACCTACTACTACTACTACTACTACCACTACTACTATTACTACTACTACTACTACTACTACTACTACTACTACCACTATTACTACTACTACTACCACTACTACTATTACTACTACTACTACTACTACTACTACTATTACTACTACTACTACTGTTAGTATTCCCCTGCGTCACTTCCTCCGAGAGCAGATATTCCCATAATGACAACAGCCATAGCTCCCGTCTACTGTGCCGAACCTCGCGACAGAAGCCGTCATCTTGCGCCCCGGGGACTTTCCGTTACGATCATCATCACCAATACGACCGTCTATGTCTCATGTAGCAATGCGCAAGTGCGGATCACGCAGCTACTACAACCGCTCATCAGCACCACACATCCCACCAGAGTCATCCTCCTCACACAAGAGGTCCATTACCTTCTGTACGGAATAATGGTCTTTGTTACGCCATCATACTTCCGCACCCTCCCACTTCCTTCCACTTTTCAGAAAATTTTTAAGATAAAAAAACTTTGATGATAAATATATAATAAAACCGAAGGAGACAAGTTTGTCGACCGTAACCGTAAACTGAAGGGCGGTCCTCCCCAGAGCAGCGCACTCCCGAACACTGGGTTCCAGCCACACACCCAGACTGGACGGAGATCCTACGCTCCTCCTCCTCCTGGTGGTAGACTCATGACCTCTGAACAACATGAGGAACATACTTTAATTCTTCCGCAAAGATCAAAATCTGGAAGCAAGCAGGAAGCATGTCTCCATATCTCCTGCCACTCGTCAAGTCCACAACAGGTCGGACACATCACAGATCCTCTTGCGCTACCGCTCACACGATGAGCATGAGGCGCACACTAAGTAGCTGCTGACAGCGGCACAAATCACATTCACAGATCAACAGACCACCAGTAGGTCTTTACAAGGCTGTGTGTGATACCAGATTATGAGACATACACATGACACGTGTGTGTGTGTGTGTGTGTGTGTGTGTGTGTGTGTGTGTGTGTGTGTGTGTGTGTGTGTTACATGAGAAGGATGAGCCGACAAAACCAAACCAGACGTCGAAGTTGAGCTTACAGCTTCATAACCCACAACACTCACAATAACCTTGTCAGTTTTCCGGACGTAACCACTACAACTGTGACATTTACAACGTGCAGCCGATGAGCCATCAATCCATCAAGCCCGCCTGCCTCTCCCATCCAGCCGTCAGGGGCGTATGATAGCAACGCTCGTTACCTGTCAACCAGCCAACGTTGGCAATATATCACCCGTGAACACTGCAGCGCTGTCGTCAACACGTCCCTCCCCTCACTCCACACATGTCTCTCACTACCATACATACATGACTTGTGCCTCCAACACGACCAGGTTCCCACACGTTCTGCACAAACACCTGTGTCATGACATGATCATGCACCACTACCATACCCCTGCACCATAGTACATCTCTCACTACCATACCCCTGCACCATAGTACATCTCCCACTACAATACCCCTGCACCATAGTACATCTCCCATACATCTCCCACTACCATACCCCTGCACCATAGTACATCTCCCACTACAATACCCCTGCACCATAGTACATCTCCCATACATCTCCCACTACCATACCCCTGCACCATGGTACATCTCTCACTACCATACCCCTGCACCACAGTACATCTCCCACTACCATACCCCAGCACCATAGTACATCTCCCACTACTACATTCCTGTACCACTACATCTCCCCCTACCATACACCCAAGTATGAATGCATCTCTCCCTGTAATGTACAAGTGCATTCTCATCCTCGGGGTCGTGGCGGCAGCCATCAATACCGTACCCTCACCCCTACCTGGTTCTCCATCCTCACAATACTAACACTCCCTCATCAACACACACAACCTCCAGGTCCCTAAATATCCCTTACTAACCACATACCTTCTAGGTATGACCACTGAGCACGACGGTACGACCACTGAGCACGACGGTACGACCACTTAGCACGGCGATCTGACCACTGAGCACGACGGTACGACCTCTGAGCACGACGGTACGACCACGGAGCACGACGGTACCACCACTTAGCACGAAGATACGACCACTGAGCACGACGGTACGACCACTGAGCACGACAGAAGAACCTTGGCTGTGATGACCTGTACATAAAGCTGACTTCTGAGGATCAGGTCAAAGCCTAATCCATCACACTCAAGAGTCATCAAAAACGTCGTGTTCAATGATCGTGACGCTGAGGTTACTTAGTAACACATCAAATCTCGACTAGAACGAAGAAAACATTGATGTGCGCCGTTATGAATCACAAGCGTTACTGAGGGACAACATATGCAACGGCTAATAAGATTGTGTCTGCCTATAAGAAACTGGGAGTCCATTTTAGATGACGAAATTTCTTTTCTTCTGAACAGTTGCTCCGTCTATACAAAGGATTGAGCCGTCCTTGTGTGGAGTACTGCTCTCACATCTGGGGTGGTTCTAACTCTTCATCCTCACTTTACATAACTGAGTCGAAAGCGGTCCGACTTATAAACTGTCCCAGGCTAACTTCAAAACTTGACCCACATGACCTACGCCGCAGTGTTGGTTCACTTTATTCTATAGGAATTACTTTGGTCTTTGACCCCGAGAGCTGGCGGCTTGTGTGCCCCCACCACTAGCTAGGCCACGCAATACTCGGCAAGCTGCTGTGTCACATGATTACTGTGTGGCCGTTGGCAACTAGAGGCTGCCGTTTTAATAATTGTTTCTTTCCCTGCACCTCGAAACTTTGGAACTCTTACTTTCTCATGCCATTCCCAATAACAATGACCAAGTACTCTTTATACGAAAATTTTTCTCTAAATCCAAAGTTCATAAATATTTTTTTTCTCTTCTTTTTTCGCTTCATTAAACCTCTCTTAATGTGGACTAACGTCCGTGACTGGAGCCTCCAACGAAGAGAGAGAGAGAGAGAGAGAGAGAGAGAGAGAGAGAGAGAGAGAGAGAGAGAGAGAGAGAGAGAGAGAGAGAGAGAGAGAGAGATCCATGGGTGGTGGCCACAGCAAACGCAGCTGTAACCACGTCTAACGTGGCTTGAATTGCCTGTCAAGGATAATAAATGCAGCTGTCTAGTCCAAGAGAACGAACTTACGGAAAAGTTGGAGGAGAACTTTGTGTTGAAGTGAAGCTTGTACTAAGAACCTGCGTTCGAGAGCAGGCAGATGGTGGGCAAGAAGCAGCTGTGGGCGGGAAGTGAGGCCGGATTACAGATAGTGAGGCTGCGGGTTACGACCCTTGGTTATCCCCTTGACCATGACGGTACGACTTCACGTAAGATCTGCCCTCGCACTGTTCAGGGTCAGTTCCTCGTACGTAAGGGCCGCGGTGTCTTACTCAAGGGCCACATCATCGTGCTCAGGGTGAGTACAATTGCGATCACACACACACACACACACACACACACACATACACTACTGGAGCGTCTGCCGGTAAGGTCCTCAGTTTGAATATAGAGACTCGGTAGCGGCGGCGGTTGCTGGTTTCGAGGGCGGCGTGCGGTAGGCTGAGGCTATCAATCCATATTAGGAGGAAGGGAGGGAGTGGGATAGCAGGTGGTGGGTCCACAGGAATCCTCTACCAGACAGCCACCTCACAATGCTCAACACATGAATGTGAGCCGGACACTACAGGTCCTGTAATCCATTGCTATACTATCTACTCTCAGACTCCTGCTTTACTATCCAGTAATCCCTTTCTTTATTATCTATCTTCTGCCATTTGCTTTACTAACTTGTAATACTCCGCGTGGTACTCCCTGCCAGCTGTTCTACTATCCTGTCTCTACCTGTACAGAGTAGCAGCTTGGATATGGTTAACGTCCTCCAGCACATGACCTCGTCACAAACTGACCTGGCCATAAACCATCAAGTCTTCCGTTACCTGGTTTTCTTTAAGTCTCACCATATTCTTTCTTATAAGTACAGCGCTATGGATAAATGAATTGACAAACACATCCATTAGTGATGGAAAAAATAAAACACACGCAAGGTTCGAGGATACAGACATCAGATACGTTGTACCACAGCGTATCACATGGCACCATGATGGGGCCGGCCTGCGTCCTCAACCTTATCAGTGACTCGCTGAAGGACACAAACCAACGCTGAACGTACGTACACGACTCCGCCTTTACCATCAGAATCAACAACTCTCTTGACTTCAGTGCTTTTCAGCACACTGTCATCAACCTTCAGCACCTGTCGTCAACCTTCAGCACACTGTCATCAACCTTCAGCACACTGTCATCAACCTTCAGCACACTGTCATCAACCTTCAGCACCTGTCATCAACCTTCAGCACACTGTCATCAACCTTCAGCACACTGTCATCAACCTTCAGCACACTGTCATCAACCTTCAGCACACTGTCATCAACCTTCAGCACCTGTCATCAACCTTCAGCACACTGTCATCAACCTTCAGCACACTGTCATCAACCTTCAGCACCTGTCGTCAACCTTCAGCACCTGTCATCAACCTTCAGCACACTGTCATCAACCTTCAGCACACTGTCATCAACCTTCAGCACACTGTCATCAACCTTCAGCACACTGTCATCAACCTTCAGCACCTGTCATCAACCTTCAGCACACTGTCATCAACCTTCAGCACCTGTCGTCAACCTTCAGCACACTGTCGTCAACCTTCAGCACACTGTCATCAACCTTCAGCACCTGTCGTCAACCTTCAGCACACTGTCGTCAACCTTCAGCACACTGTCGTCAACCTTCAGCACACTGTCGTCAACCTTCAGCACACTGTCGTCAACCTTCAGCACACTGTCATCAATCTTCAGCACCTGTCGTCAACCTTCAGCACCTGTCATCAACCTTCAGCACACTGTCATCAACCTTCAGCACACTGTCATCAACCTTCAGCACACTGTCATCAACCTTCAGCACACTGTCATCAACCTTCAGCACCTGTCATCAACCTTCAGCACACTGTCATCAACCTTCAGCACCTGTCGTCAACCTTCAGCACACTGTCGTCAACCTTCAGCACACTGTCATCAACCTTCAGCACCTGTCGTCAACCTTCAGCACACTGTCGTCAACCTTCAGCACACTGTCGTCAACCTTCAGCACACTGTCTTCACCATGCCGAACTAATCTAGCCTCCTACCTGCACCCTTCCTCAACTCACACACTGTCTCAACCTCACAAACGTACACCTCACACAGTCGTAACCCGACACTGTCATCAACCTTCAGCACACTGTCATCAACCTTCAGCACACTGTCGTCAACCTTCAGCACACTGTCATCAACCTTCAGCACACTGTCGTCAACCTTCAGCACACTGTCATCAACCTTCAGCACACTGTCATCAACCTTCAGCACACTGTCGTCAACCTTCAGCACACTGTCTCAACCTTCAGCACACTGTCATCAACCTTCAGCACACTGTCATCAACCTTCAGCACACTGTCATCAACCTTCAGCACACTGTCATCAACCTTCAGCACACTGTCGTCAACCTTCAGCACACTGTCATCAACCTACAGGACTACGGCCAACAACGTCATCATCAGTCACACTAAGACTGTGATGATGTACACCAACCTGGATCCAGACAACATCCTGCTCCCTGACATCATACTAAGCCCTGACATCCTTGGGGTAGTCAGACACTTCGAACTTATAAGTGTTACGATTCAAACTGAAAGAGTCATGTTAGCAGCAGCAGCAAATTTTCCTCATACCGTCTGTAGCTTCCCCGGCGACTATAAATCCCTAGGTCTTCTTCTACCAAATGAACACTGGAACGTCTATACCATCTTCATTCTGCCGAAGCTAATCTAGGCCTCCCTAGCCTGGCCCTCCTTCCTCACTAACAGCTACACAAAAGGACCAGCTACAAAGAGTGGAGAACAGAGCATAAAGAATCATCCTGGGTCCACCTTACACGATCTATCAAGAGCCCCTCATCTCGCTGAACCTAACCTGTTCACCCTTTCCGACCAACACTGGCAGCTCGTACGGCAGTATGGCAATAGAATGATGACACATCCCGTCACCCCCCACCCCTCACACACACACACAACCACACACACACACACACACACACACACACACACACCAGGGACCGTCGTTCGAGACCACAATAGACTTCTTCCGATCAGAGTTCGTACAGACAGGTAGGAGTAATACCACTTCTATACCTGCTATTATGAACGTGATGATCTAAGAACACCTACATTGCTATGCAAGTGAACAACTACGCGGTATGTCTACTACTGTATTACTGTAACGGTTCCTCACTTAATGTTCAATCAAGTTCATATTTACCTGTAAAAGTCCCTGTATATCTGCCACCCTGTCTGTCCAGGTGTACCTCACCCATAGGCCAAGCCCATCCTAATCTTAAGCTCTTGCATGACAAGTTAACTAGTAACTATGACGACCTCACGGTTGTGCAATACCTGCAATACCTCAGCTGTATATTTTCAGCCGACTGTCTGCCTAAATCTAATAAACCATTTTCTGTTTATTAACCTATTTACTTATTCATTTATCCATTTATAGAATAGAAACAACAAAGACAATTATGTTTCGTCATCAGTAAGTTAAAAAAAAAAATCTCTTATGGTACTCCAAACACATGACTTCGTAACAAAAATCCCACCAAGTCATCTACTGCCCAATTCTTCATCACACCGTAAGACTCGAGAGAGAGAGAGAGAGAGAGAGAGAGAGAGAGAGAGAGAGAGAGAGAGAGAGAGAGAGAGAGAGAGAGAGAGAGAGAGAGAGAGAGCCACTGAGAGCATGAGCATGCATTCTGTGCCACAACCATACTCTTGCAACTCATATTATTCTAGGTAGCGGACGGTATCAGTATCCTCTGTAAGGAGTGCCTGGACCCTGGTGTAAAATCCCAGAACCTCTGAAGATGAGTCACATCCTCACTCCATAAACGAGAATCAGCGGTGATTTACGTGAAGTGACTGACATGATAATTCAACAGTGCACTGAACGCAAGGGAACATGGCTTTACAGTGAGAAGATAATGCCTTTCTCGGTTATTTGACCACAATGACAATTACAATGAAGATGACATATATGTATACAGACTCTGGCAAAGTCTTCGAAGAATGTGTGAATAAAGTTGAAGTTAAAGTAAATACAACAAAGAACAACTAAAAAAGTAACCAACGGTTGTACAAAACCCTAAGAAACAGATCACAACACAACACGTTGTCATGAAGCAGGTGACTGCTGGCCACACGAGGATACAGGGGAGCAGCCCACCTCAGGGGTCTACTGGTGACGTGTCACACACTCCACACAATGATGGTGGTTACAGTACTGAGTCAAATATCCTTCGTACGGCTTATGTCAATCACTGACATGAATTTGACTTTACAAGTACACTTGTCACTACAGGAAACTAATCTTCACCATAGGTATTAACACACACACACACACACACACACACACACACACACACACACACTATGACAAACAGAAATCCAGAGGCAAAAAACGAATCTATAACATGAGATCAGGTTGTAACAAGTACCGCTCATCCTTCCCCGCTCTCCTAATTGAATTTTCCATTAACTTGTACCAAGATGAAAATTACTTGTGCACAACAGCATCAATTACCGATAATTTTCACGTACCCAAAGCTTCAAGAATGATTGCCACATGAACAAAACTGGTCCTTCCCATTATATTATCATTATCCCACGCTTTTCACAGACATCGTACTACATGTCTGTACGCCACACTATTGTGTATCCCCAAGGATATTAAATTATCATTTATTAATAACATATCATTATCGTAGATATGCAAGATGAACGACCTGCTGCTAAAGAGGATCATAAATACTAAAATCCAATACCACTTGACACAATCTTAATTACGAATCAACTTCTCTGTAAGGCCACTGGAAACCGGAGCTCCACGCTCCCAACCATCACGTCTCAGGTAAGTGTACTGAAAACCTACAACACACACACACACACACACACACACACACACACACACACACACACACTACAATCCCAGGTTTACACCACGGTAAAC
Source organism: Panulirus ornatus (assembly GCF_036320965.1). Taxonomy (NCBI): domain Eukaryota; kingdom Metazoa; phylum Arthropoda; class Malacostraca; order Decapoda; family Palinuridae; genus Panulirus; species Panulirus ornatus. Next base: position 1,647,498 of record NC_092224.1, on the reverse strand, counting down.
AATTCCTCCTGGAGACAACTTCCTAAAATTATCCGAACCATTTGGATGTGCACACCTGAGCCATCATTCTATACCTGGGTTCATTGTGAATGGGTCCTCTTGCCCAGCAATTGCAAAAAATAGCTACCACACACACACACACACACACGCACAGAAAATGTTCTCCACACATGTTGATACCCTTACATCTCTCTCATTCACAATTGCGGGAAAAAACACGAAATTTGTGAAAAAAAGTAAAATAAATTTCTATTTCCAAAAAACATGGGAAACAAAAACTTTTAATTCTATGCAAAGAAAAACAAATACTTCCATTTTAAGACACGAAACTTGAATGAAATACGAAAATAAAAAAAGGACACCATATTTACTTCCGTGAAGAAAAAACTATACGAACCTTTAAGAAAATCCATTTTCCCAAAGAAAAATAAAACTTCCAAAAGGTGAAAGAAAGTCACACTAGAAAAGTAAACTACAAAGGCTAACTAAGCTTTCCAAAAGTCAAAGTATAAAAATATTAGTCATCATAACAAGTAACACCAAACTCATGCTACAAGAAATGATCCACACACACACACATACACACACACACACACACACACACACACACACACACACTAGAAAGAAAATGGAAGTACTTCTGCACCAACATCTTAGCTGTGATGATGAAGAGAGAGAGAGAGAGAGAGAGAGAGAGAGAGAGAGAGAGAGAGAGAGAGAGAGAGAGAGAGAGAGAGTGAGTGAGTGAGTGAGTGAGTGAGTGAGTGAGTGAGTGTGTGTGTGTGTGTGTGTGTGTGTGTGTGTGTGTGTGTGTGTGTGTGTGATTACCTATTTGTAGTGGACCATTTCTCCAGCTCGGGAAGGAGTTTTACATTCGCGAGGTTCGGCCTCTTGAACGTTCTCAACTGTCATACAGTTTTCTATATACACATGACCAGTCGCTTAACTTCTGCTATTTTTCCGCTGGTCTAATACTATCATAAGATTATTTACATTTTGCTTCATAATTATCCAGCTTAGTTTTTCTTTATGACCTTTGCTTGCTATGACTTCCGAAGAACTGATGACTGTCCACATCAAACTGCTAAAGAAACATGAAGGCTGATCATCAAGTCACCCATTACTTTTCTCTCTTGCACAGTGGGCAAATTTATGGCCTCTGGCCTCTCACTGCAGCTCATCTGTTATCTCTCGTATCATGCTGTTGACCTTCCTCTGGAACTCTTTATCATTTTGACCACTTCTTGACTGCTGTATTGACCCGGGTCGCTGGTGGACCAAACTGTTGGAAACCGCGGCCAGAGGAGCCTAAGTAGTCACCATAGATAGCCTGGTACATTTCCAGAACCTCCATAAATTTTCTCCACCGTACATCCTATGTTGTGTTCTGATGTCCACAGACATTGTCTGGACCCGCATGTTCAGGTTGTTTTCGTTTTTTCGTACTTTTCGTGCCTTTTGATTTTAAGGGTAATATTCTACAGTCTTCCCTGTCTGTTGGGCCAACAGGGAATTATTTTTAAGTATGGGTTAGGGAACACGCCTTTAGGATTTTCCAAGCGTAAACAACATAATACCCCTCCAGTCCGCGCACTCGTTTGCGAATAATTTCCAAAACATTTTCCTGATAAATCCATGTGCATGGATAAAAAGTTAATATCTGCTTTGTCTCTTTTAAGGTACACTATTGACTACGAAGTACCTCTCATACAGATTCATGCAGCTAGTTGCCTGTTCAATATTCGTATCAAAGCTTTTTTCCACTATCCTATCTTCGCCACTCAGACTGAACTTTACTAACCATATCCCAAGCCGACATCGTAGTTTGTCAACGTCCCCTTGTAAGGCGATGCACTCATCATTGTTTACTTGCTTCATGATCTTCGCATCTAAAGTTTTGTCGTCACTGCTACAACAGCATCAGCTCTGCTTTCCATAATTCCATCCTCGAACTTAACTCTTTTGTTAATGTTTATCAGTCCATCTGCATTTGTATACATTATTTTTCATTCTAATATCTTCATCACTTAACTCTTTCCCCTCTCCTGTTATCTTCCGCTTTTTGCCTTCTGAGTGTATTCTTTAATTCCCCCTCTCGTCTTCCCCTTGGTCCATTACCTCTTGACAAATACCACACTTACAAGACAAATTCCTAGCCTGTGAAAGTAACTACGGCCTACATCGTTGAAGGTAATCATCATTCGTCCTCCCCTTAAGTCTGGCTGAGTCTACAAATCCTCTTTGCCTCTTTGATCACAAAAGTGTCTTTGGCATACCCATAACCTCCTGTAGGCCTGTAATTAGAAATTCTACCTTCACCCTTGCATCTCTGGCTGGAATATAATCGTGTCCAAAATCATTAACAACTTAACGTTCCTCTACCTCCTGCTTCACTATACTCCTAATTCTGGTGCAAGTCACACAGCTGTTGGGGAAGTCCAACAATATGAGTCGTCAACCTCAGTGTCTCTGGTTTTATCGACACTGATCCTCATATTCTTTAAACCTTCCATCTAAGAATTCATATACTTCCTTAACTGTTCTCTCTAGTAATGCATCTCTCTCTCTCTCTCTCTCTCTCTCTCTCTCTCTCTCTCTCTCTCTCTCTCTCTCTCTCTCTCTAGGATATCACGTCGTGTATGCATGGATGCATGTACAGGTGTACTTGTCTGTACGCCAGCTAACCATTTATCGACCAGTCCCCAGGAGAGCATGAACAGCTAGGTTGGGTGTGAGCCGACTACAGAGCACCCATGCTTCGAACCCATTCGGGTTCCGGTGAGTCCATGTTAACTCATAGTCAGTACTGTTAACCACCACACCAGAGAGTTCCATATTGGTGGGTAACAATCCTCTGAACTTTTTAATATCATCAAGTTGCATTTTCAGCCTTTATAAACTGTCTCCTTGGCTAGTTTATTCCAACCACCCATCACCATAACACTTAACCAATAGTTCTTGACATCCTCACTAACTAAAGTTTTGTCCAGCATTTCATCACAGCTTCTGGTTCCTATGATCACTTGAAGCAGTGATCAGCGTCAAATGCTGATCGTCCCGCTGGAGGCTGTTACCAGGTCCACCCACCCCCATCTCCTCGCCTCCATGGTGACCAGCTTCGTACCCCTCAGCCTCTCCATGTGGTTCACTTCTCTAAATTCAGCCGCTATCTCATCTGCTCTTCTTCATACCTTTTCAGTGAGATCCTCGCGCTTCTGCAAGTGTGGTGACTAGGCTTGCGAGGTATAATCCTTACACATATACTTGGACCGTTCTTGCAGTGGCCAACAAGCAGTTTGCCTATTACACATTTCTCCTGTGCAGCTGTAGCAGCAGGTAAGACACAATGTGGACCTCGAGGTGTCTCCCACACAGATGTCTGTGTTTGTAACCAGGCCGATGCCTTCTTTCCCTCTGTCCCATCCTCATCACCTTGACCTGCCTGACTGTATCTCATCAGCCATTTATATGACCAAGTTTGTCCAGGCGTCACGGTAGGCTGTGCTATCATCGTTATTCTCTCACGACCTGAGCATCATCCCGTGAATGAAGTCGTACATACACGACTTACAGCAGCGGGCCAATGACACATCTGTGATGACAGCCTACTTCCAAGATGCACATGTGTTGTTTCCTTCCTTGCACTAAGGCAACCTATCCAGTGAGGGAGTCTGCTCCTTGTTCCTGCCAGTAATTACCTATTTGTATTTACGCATGACGAGGGAGATTTACCCACGTGAGGCCTCACCTCTTGAACACTCCCTATTATCATACAACTTTTGTGTCTCTTGTAAGCTGGGAGAATAATAATTGAATAGTCTTTTACTGTGAAACTGCTTCTCCACATCCTCTCTTCTTTGTGTGTGTGTGTGTGTGTGTGTGTGTGTGTGTGTGTGTGTGTGTGTGTGTGTGTGTCCATGAACGTGTTCGGTTCACAAGTGTTTCAAGCATATGTTTTCTCTTCCACTTACTTCGGTTAACATATACTTCTGCATATATGTATATGTCAGTACATGTATAGGTCTGTCCACATACATATACTACCACGCGTATATCTATGTGTGTGTTTCTTTAAGTGCGTAAGTTTTCTAACACGTGTCTCCAAGTCACATACTTCCCCATTCTCATATCTTAATTAGTCTGTGTACTTGCATTTACAGGTGCATATGCATCTATGTGTGTGTGTGTGTGTGTGTGTGTGTGTGTGTGTGTGTGTGTGTGTGTGTGTGTGTGTGTGTGTGTGTGTGTGCGTGTGTGTGCGTGTGTGTGCGCGCGCGCGCGCGTATGTGATCAACATTTGCATGTTACGGCGAGAGAATTTTTCATTCGTTGTTACCTTTTATATATGTGTGGTCTGAGCACCTGCTACAATAAAACAGGTCTGGTAAAACACACGCGTGGAGGCAAGTGCACAAACACCTGCACGTCAAAATCTGCACATGCATACACGTTTCAACACACACCCAAGGTACTTATTTATCAACCATCCCGGAGGGCAGGAGGAACACTTGGGTTGGGTGTGGGCCGACTGCCACGTCCAGGTGTGTGTGTGTGTGTGTGTGTGTGTGTATATATATATATATATATATATATATATATATATATATATATATATATATATATATATATATATATAGTGAGAGGACAAGAGCAAAGGAAGGAGTAGCACTACTCCTCAAGCAGGAGTTGTGGGAGTATGTGATAGAGTGTAAGAAAGTAAACTCTAGATTGATATGGGTAAAACTGAAGGTGGATGGAGACAGATCGGTGATTATTGGTGCCTATGCACCTGGTCATGAGAAGAAAGATCATGAGGCAAGTGTTTTGAGAGCAGCTGAGTGAGTGTGTTAGCAGCTTTGATACACGAGACCGGGTTATAGTGATTGGTGATTTGAATGCAAAAGTGAGTAAGTGGCAGTTGAGGGTATAACTGTTGTACATGGAGTGTTCAGTGTTGTAAATGGAAATGGTGAAGAGCTTGTAGAGTTGTGTGCTGAAAAAGGACTGGTGATTGGGAATACCTGGCATAAAAAGAGAGAGATATAAATAAGTATATGTATGTAAGTGGGAGAGATGGCCAAAGAGCATTACTGGATTACGTGTTAATTGATAGGTGCGTGAAAGAGAGACTTTTGGATGTTAATGTGCTGAGAGGGGCAACTGAAAGGATGTCTGATTATTATCTAGTGGAGAAGAAGGTGAAGATTTGTAGAGGTTTTCAGAAAAGAAGAGAGAATGTTGGGGTGAAAAGAGTGGTGAAAGTAAGTGAGCTCGGAAAGGAGACTTGTGTGAGGAAGTATCAAGAGAGATTGAGTGCAGAATGGAAAAAGGTGAGAGCAAATGACGTAAGGAGAGCGGGGGAGGAAGGGGATGTATTTAGGGAAGCAGAGATGGCTTGCGCAAAAGATGCTTGTGGCATGAGAAAGGTGGGAGGTGGTCAGATGAGAAAACCGGCAAAGTGGCGGATTTGGATGGTACTGCAGTGGAATTCATTAATAAAGGGGGTGACTGTGTTGTTGACTGGTTAGTAAGGATATTCAATGCATGTATGGTTCATGACGAGGTGCCTGAGGATTGGCAGAATGCATGCATAGTGCCATAAAGGCAAAGGGGATAAAGTTGAGTGTTTAAATTACAGAGGTATAAGGTTGCTGAGTACTTCTGGGAAATTATATGGGAGGGCATTGATTGCAAGGGTAAAGTCATATACAGAGCATCAGATTGAGGAAGAGCAAAGCGGTTTCAGAAGTGATAAAGGATGTGTGGATCAGGTGTTTGCTTTGAAGAATGTATGTGAGAAATACTCAGAAAAGCAGATGGATTTGTATGTAGCATTTATGGATCTGGAGAAAGCATATGAGACAGTGGATAGGGATGCTTTGTGGAAGGTATTAAGAGTATATGGTGTGGGAGGTAAGTTGCTAGAAGCAATGAAAAGTTTTTATCAAGGATGTAAGGCATATATAAGAGTAGGAAGAGAGGAAAGTGATTGGTTCTCGGTGAATGTCGGTTTGCAGCAAGGGTGCGTGATGTCCCCGTGGCTGTTTAATTTGTTTATGGATGGGGTTGTTAGGGAGGTGAATGCAAGTGTTTTGGAGAGAGGGGCAAGTATGCAGTTTGTTGTGGATGAGGGGGCTTGGGAAGTGAGTCAGTTGCTGTTCGCTGATGGCTGATCCGGGTGAGAAACTGCAGAAGCTGGTGACTGAGCTTGGCAAAGTGTGTTGAAGAAGAAAGCTGAAAGTTAATGTGAATAAGAGCAAGGTTGTCAGGTTCATTAGGGTTGAGGGACAAGTTAATTGGGCCTTCATGGATGAAGGCAGCAAGTATGAATATGTACAAGTGTATATATGAATATGTCTCTGTATGTATATGTTGAAATGGATGGGTATGTATATGTGCGAGTGTGGGAGTGTATGTATAAACATGTGTATGTGGGTGGGTTGTACCATTCTTTCGTCCGTTTCCTTGCGCTACTTCGCTAACGCGGGAGACAGCGATAAAGTATAATATATATATATATATATATATATATATATATATATATATATATATATATATATATATATATATATATAATGTGCGTGTGTGTGTGTGTGTAAAGCATCTGAAGGAGTCAGGGGATAAGCCTAGAAGGCAAAGCTCGAATCAAGGTCCTCTTGTTTCGGGGCATCACACATGACAACTCGGAAATGGATTTGATCATATGAAGCCATTCTTCTTGTATTTACAGAAAGCTGTCTCTAGTTCAGTGCAATCTTCTGATCTTCTTCCTTAAAGAGAGGCAAACCATTTGCCTTCCTTCTTCCGGTCCATCTGTACTATGTTCTCCTCGAGCAGTATATCAAGTGACTTGTTAAGTTGATGTGCACAATTCATTAGGGCCATAAGTCCACTTCGGTCTCTTCTGCCATTTCTATGTTCTTCAGTCCCTCTTCCTCAACCCACCTCAGTGTGATGCGGCTATGGACTTTTCCACAACAAAATTACTTATGAACTTGTCACGGCTCCTCACTTATCTTTATAACCTCATCCACAACTCTTTCCTGCAGGTTCCTTAGCCTGATTAGCTGCTCTCTCGCTGACAATTTGCTCCTGATGAATCTGTGAGTAAGTTCTGGATTCTGTCTGTACCTCCTTACTGACGGTGTTGTACTCGTTCTTTGTTCCCTCATACCTGCCACGTGTATCTCCTTCCCACGGCGTCCCTAAGCTCTCTGCATTTTTGCTACTTCTTTCCTCACCCAAAAGTCTTATCTTTTCTGCGTTGCCTTCTCTTTATTTGCTGCTAAATGTATCTAAGTTCCAACTCCATCACAGCAGCTTTCACAGACTCATCCATGACAATGACCTATATTATGACCATGGGACTTCATTTCTCAATATATGTTCTCAAAGAAATTGCTCAGCTTTATGAAGTTTGCACGATTATCTGTGTCTGATTTCCTCTCTTCAGCTTTTAAGCCGTTATTAACTACACAACCCAGCTCAAGTACTACATCTTTTCCCATTAGATATATATTTTCAGATATATACTTTCAGATATATCATATTTTCAAATACATAATTTCAGATATATCATATATTTTCAGATATGTTACATATTTTCAATTCTGGCTAATATGTGTAAAGAAAAGTTCAAGTAAAGATGGCGTATTACCCCCTCTAGTATCCTGGTGATTCGGGTAAGTTTCATGTATACACTCTAAGGACTTGTGTCTCCATGACTCACTATTGCCATCATAGTAGGTTCTCCCAGTCTCTTTCAAAGGGATAGAAAAACTACAACTTGAGCATTACGGGGAGAGAGAGTGACACTCATGTTGCCCTGTCTCTTAACCTTGCTCATATATACCATGTCCTATATGCAAAAATGGGTATGTTTGAAGGAATAGTAGTTCCAACATTGTTGTACAGTTGCGAGGGATGGCTATAGATAAGGTTGTTCGGAGGAGGGTGGATGTGTTGGAAATGAGATGTTTGAGGACAATATGTGGTGTGAGGAGGTTTGATCAAGTAAGTAATGAAAGGGTAAGAGAGATGCGTGGAAATAAAATGAGTGTGGTTGAGAGACCAGAAGAGGGTGTGTCGAAATAGTTTGGACATATGGGGAGAATGACAAAGAAGATATCGGTGTCAGAGGTGGAGGGAACAAAGAGAAGGGGGAACCAAACTGGAGGTGGAAGAATGGAGTGAAAAAGATTTTGAGCGATCGGGGCCTGAACATACTGGAGGGTGAGAGGCGTGCAACGAATAGAGTGAATTGGAACGATGTGGTATACCGGGGTCGACTTGCTGTCAATGGACTGAACCAGGGCATGTAAAGCGTCTAGGGTAAACCATAGAGAGGTCAGTGGGGTCTGGGTGTGGATAGGGAGCTGTGGTTTCAGTGCATTACACATGACAGCTAGAGACTGACTGTGAACGAATGTGGCCTTTTTTTTTTGTCTGTTTTCCTGGCGCTACCTCGCTGAAGAAGGGGGTAGCGATGCTGCTTCCTGTGGGGTGAAGTGGATGAAGGCAAGCAAGTATGAGCATGTACATGTGTATATATGTATATGTCTGTGTATGTTTATGATGATATGTTTAGGTATATAGCCGTTATGTGTATATGGGCCATTCTTCGTCTGTTTCCTGGAGCTATCTCGCTAACGCGGGAAACAGCGAATAAGTATAATACAAATAATATATATATATATATATATATATATATATATATATATATATATATATACCAGCCGAAGTCGGGTACTCATTTATCGACCAGTAATGGGTGTGCACCAACTGCCATGCCCAGGAGTCGAACCTATGCAGGCCCGTGCAGACTCGTGGTCAGTACTGCTAACCACTACACCACGGCTCGTATATATGTGTGTGTGTATGCATGCCCTTGGCGAGTGTGTACAAAATGTTGATTTGTGCGTAGCGAGTCTACAGGTATACTGGTACAAGTGGGTAATAAAGAAAAAGAATAGTACCTAAAAATGATAAATCTAATGACTGAGTGAGTGATCGCTTGGATAAAGGATGCTTTACGATTTCTGACAGAAACAGACACACTGGAACACGCTGTGTGTGTGTGTGTGTGTGTGTGTGTGTGTGTGTGTGTGTGTGTGTGTGTGTGTACGTAGGATAAAGACACTGTATATTTACACAAGGATAAGTCATGGGAAAACACGAGTGTAAAACTCTCCCTTAACACACAAACAGTAATCAATTACACACACACACACACAAACACACAGATAAACAACAACATACGACACAAATACATGAACAAAAAATTAATACATATACACGCAAGCGTAACCAACCCTCAAATTGCTGCATCTTTTACACAAACACACGTGTGTATGCTTGCACACATGCTGGCAAGTAAGCATATGTTTACACATGAACACACACGTGTGGTTACGTACACGTGTGGCTACGTACACGTGTGGTTATCTTGGCCACTATGAATGACTTCCACGGTTCAGTAGGCAAGAGTGAAGACACACTGGCCCAGACCCAGACCCAGCCAGAGAGGTCATGCTGACAAGTGTAAATCTGTGTACGTCCAGTGTCGAGCCTACGGCTGCTACGGAGGTGGCCATGGTGTAGGTGCGTGTGGTGGGGGAAGGTGGTAGTGGTGAGGTGGTGGGTGGAAGAAAAAATCAAAGAGGGTGGAGGGAGTGCTTTAACAGGTGACTTTTAGCACACAATAAACTACTCCTGTGAGAGAAGAGCTTGAATCAAGCTACTGCAGCCATCATGTTTGTGGTTCATGATGAGAGGAAGGGGAACCCATCTTACCTGGCAAATCGCTCCTTGTCCTGCATGTTATCGTCGGCCGACTCCATCCTGCCATACTTGGAGCCGGAGCCCTCCTCCTCGTCTGACCTGTAACACAGAGAGACAGAGACAACTTTAGTTCCTGTCGTCACCTGCCTGGCCGGTAGGCTGGCACCGCTACCTCAGGACAACTGCCAACTCCAACACCATTACCAATGCCAACCCAATCACTGACAACGCTGCACTAAGCCACACCAGCGACACCTGTGTTCCGTCACAGGCACTCACCACAACATGTACACTGAGGAATGTCTTTAGCTATACACTATAATGATATCACACTAAAATACATTATGATTCTCACTACATTTTTGTCTTATGAACAATATATATATATATTGATAACAATAACACCAATAACAATGATGATAATAATATAATAATAATAACAATACTAATAATAATAATAATAATAATAATAATAATAATAATAATAATAATAATGATAATAATAATAATAACAATAAGAAGAAGAAGAAGAAGAAGAAGAAGAAGAAGAAGAAGAAGAAGCAGAAGAATAAAACGATGATCAAAATCTAACAGTTCATTTAAACAAATGCAGCCAAGTGCTTCAAATATACACCCTAAAATGCTACATACAACAACATTTAGTAGTGCAGCTATATGATGAGCAGCATTAACAACACGCACAACGGTGAGGCATGACCATCTCTATATAAGCACAACAGAGAAGGTTAATATATGGCATGTAGAAGGTTGCTATCACAACAGTGTGGTGGGACTGTTGTGGTAATAGTATGTACGTGTGGGCTCGTCGCGTCTGGTAACCAACATAATAATAATAACGATGGATCTCTAGGAGGAAGAGGTGATGGTGGAGGAATGGTGCAAGTAACTTCTTCTCGAACCATCTGATGAGGCCTGGGTGATGGTAGGAGGGAGTCGGGAGGACCAGCGTGATGAGCGCCTCTCTTCTCGTGGTGTAGGATGATCGTGTACGGCCTTTCCTACAGCCACTCTAGCAGCTCATCACGTTGCATGCCGGACAGGGACGAACACCAGGCGGGGGAGGTTTAGGCAAGTTACGAAAGAACCTTATAATAACCTTAACTTCACGTGTAGTAAGTCCAGGTGTCTTTGTGAGCTAATGGGAGTCTGGTGTCAAATTACATTCACTCGTTAACTTATCACAGTTCCCGTATCATTCTAAGCATCATATTGACGTCATTATAGTTCCTTTACCATTCTAAGCATCACTGTGACGTCTTCAAAGTTCCTATGTCACTCTAAACTTTGTTGTGACGTCACTGACATTCCTGTACCATCCAGGGCTTCAATGTGCCTTCATCACTTCTTCCATCAGTGTCGCCATCATGACCACAACGACCAACATGGATCACAGTAAACGTGCATGACGTAACTTTTGGAATCAGGTTGGTGGCGTGCCCTCCCGAAGCTCTGTAAGTACACCGCCCTACACGGTTAAATGCTCCTTCTTGGATCTCTGAGAATCTGTCTGTCTCTTGTCTCCAGAACCACAGTGGTCAGACCCATCTCCTGCTGCTGCTGTGGTGATCTGCGATACTGATGCGATATATATATATATATATATATATATATATATATATATATATATATATATATATATATATATATATATATTATACTGTGTGTGTGTGTGTGTGTATGTGATTACTATCTGAATGTTACGGGTAGACAGATTTGCACCCGTGTTGCCCCGTCTCTTAACCACGTATCTTGTGTTTATTCCTTAGTATGTAAGCCTACGCCAGGTACCCATCTATCGACTAGCCCCGAGGAGAGGATGAACACCTGGGTTGGGTGTAGGCCGACTTCAACGACCCGGATTCGAACCCATTGGGGTCTGGCCCCAAGCTGGCCCGTTCACTCACATTCACTAACGCTAACCAGTTGACTACGGAGGTCAGGGTCTGTGTGCGTTTGTGTGCCTGTGTTTGTTCGCAGGTCTGTGCATGAGCGCGTGTGCGCGCGCACTCTGAAACATCTGTACTTAGGGCTGACACGCTTATCATGATCTCATTCCCCACCAAAGATTCAAACATTAAGATGCACCTTTGAAAGTAAGGTCTCCCTACAATTACACATCTTCAATGTAACCAACATTTTTTTTTATCTAATAACCTGTACGTGTTTTCCCACGCCATCTTTGTTGATGTGTGTGGAGCGTTATACACAACAAAACTGTGGAAACGTCAGATTACGTAACAAGGAACGGTTAAAAAACGAAAAAATTGGTGATGGACAATACTGAAAGTGGAAGATATAGCAATAGTGATATATACCGGTGTCTACTCATTAAGGGTCCTGGAGTAACTCCAGAGTTCCTGCACCTCCAAAGCTGCGCTACCTCCAGTAGGAGGGAAATGTTGGACTCCTCTGCAGAGAAATTTCCGACGACACAGCCTCGCAACAGGTGACTTTTCACTCGCTGTGTACCCGAGAACCAGCGTTGTTCCGTAACACATTCCGGGAATATATGTGTGTGTGTGTGTGTGTGTGTGTGTGTGTGTGTGTGTGTGTGTGTGTGTGTGTGTGTGTGTGTGTGTGTGTGTGTGTGTGTGTATGTGTGGTGTTACCGGGCTCTGCCTGCATGAGGTTATACCGCGAAAACTCAACTTTGGCAAGGTAGCATCATTAAGTATACAGCCTCATGAAACAACTTCTTACTCCAGAGAACTCCATCACTTCCCTGCTACTGAAGGTCCTGGACCAGTTACTGGTATAGGAATGTACCTACACGGGTGCTTAGTGGTTTCTCAGTCCATTTTGTGATACCGTTCAAACATCTCGTATGTAACCCAACACCTGCTGGTACGGAACACAAACATACAAGGCGCTGCACATGGCTATGTACCTTGATAGAGTCACGAAGGTATAGTGACTACCGCTAAAGGAGAAAACCTGTGGCAACAATGTGGAAGAAGTTCCATTTTCACAACTTTAAATCTCTATGACATTTTTCTATCAGACTTCATGATTACTTATAATAATACTTTTTCTTCTCCCTATTTTTAGAGACTACTTTGGAAAGGTTAGTACACAAACTATTAAGACACACACAATACCTGACAACGCACAGATAATAAGTGTAAAGCAAAGCACTGGAGCGGTTGTTGTACGGGTTATGTAGCCTCCTCACAAGAGGTGGCGAAGCGTCTTCACTAAGTTCCATCTTCTGCGATGTGTATTGAGCCCTTAGCGGGGGAATATCTTCACATTCACCTTAATCATATCAAGTCTATTACTGTAAGCCACCACACAAGGATACTAATTAATTTTCTGCTTCGTGTTTACAAACAGTACTTCTGCCGGTCCATAACTTCCACGGCCAAAATTGATGGTCGTACCAAGTGCAAAAGACACGCTAGTTAATGGTTTGTGACTCGTCCCATCAGGACAGACACGAAAAAAGGGTACAGATTTTCGCCTCAACATACGGAATAAACACACGAATTGCCTCCAGGTAAGACAAATTGAATATTACACAGCGTATCATGCACGACTGTCGCAGAGCATGAGGTTGGGGAAGTAATGCAGGCGATGATAATTCTCATGGCATGAAGGCAAGTACTGCTGGTGGTGACATGCTGACACCTGGGAACCCCACAGATGGTGTGACTCGGGTCACGAAGGGTATAATACAGATGGTGAGACGCAGAACAAGGGATACTTGGGGTGGTAGTGTTGGTGAGACTCAGAACATGACAGGGTAATGGAGGTGGTGGTGCTTCATGTGGCTGAAGGAGCAGCAGCAGAGGTGGGAGGTGTGGTGACGTAGTGTAGGTGGCTGGGTTCCCCCGGTATGAAAAGGTCGCCGGCCGACACCACCTGAGAGGTCGGTCGCCTGCAGCAGGAGCAACAACCCTGCCTGGCCTGGGGTCACCAGCCAGCCTCCCAGAGGCCCCCGGGCTACCACCCACACACCCACACGTACATTCAGTCACACCAGAGCAGCATCTTAACGTTCCATCCACAGTAATGCTAACGTGCTCATGACGAATTCCAGCCAAATAGCCATCAGGAGCAACAGCCATCAGGACACGTCTTACATCAGTTATTCTATTCAAAAGTTTTTTCTAATACGTACCATAAAAACTACGACTTGCACTACAAGCTTCGACGAGGTTAACAGATGCATGATATAATACCCTACAGAAATATCCATAGCACTTACACCGGCGGAGCGACATCTCAAATGATCTGAAACCTGCTAGTGACACCTCCAAAATACGACCGTAATGAATGGATCAGAGGCAGCACGTGTATACTTCTCTACAGTGAGTCTCGTCTCTAATGAATGAAAACTGTGGTGAGTGAGACGACTGGAAATACATACAGGTGAGAGCAAGTGAGCAGACACAGTAGGTATGTATGGCCCCAGCTACACAATAAATATATACAACGCACGGAACGCATGAGGACTTCCTGGACTGTAACAATACGAACTTTTTTTTTAATTAAACATCTTTAATGGTAACTTTTACAATGGAAATAATCGTTTAGTCTCCTCTTGCACGAGTTCATTGCTTTGGTACTTACAACATCAAAATGCAGCTTGTTCCAGTTTTCTATGGTTATAATCCTCAAGATTTCTTCGCATCAGTGAAGTACAATAAGTCTTCACAATGAAAAACGTGTATTGAGTGTATTTCTGTGCTGGGATGGATCAAAAGAAAACGAAAAAGGTTTAACTCACTACTGAATGCATGAAGGACACATGATAACGGGAACAGAAGACGACCGAGAGGATCAGAGTCGATAACGTACTAGAGGAACTTCAACGCTGTCAACAGCTCCTCGACCAAATGAAACGCCCAATGCCTGTGTGACTCTTCATGATCTAACCACTGGGGTAAAACTCGGATAAGACAGAGCTAGGGTCGTAGTTGGGTAAGAGGGCATGGCTGAACCATGATGAGTTACCCAAGCTACTGAACACACATAAAGTTCTTCATTTGGTCAACTCAGAAAAGAAGTTTGATCAGAATAGCGAGTCATCGCTCTGGTGGTGCATGAGAGGAAAGGATGTTCTTAATATATTCTCCAGTATGAGCAAGAGTTCACACATGACAGACTGAAGGTTATGATAGCTTGCAGTCGACCACATGACAACAATAATACACAAAAGAAAAGCTACAGGTTCAGTGTAAGCAGTGGTATGACCCCAGCAATACCCCTGTGCAGGAGAGGCCTACATGTTGGGTACCCATCTTAAAAGTCAACTGAATAACAGTAAATTCCTTACTTCCCTTGGAACGGTCGGGTATAATATAAATATATATATATATATATATATATATATATATATATATATATATATATATATATATATATATATATAATGGGCAATCGACTCCTACCATAAAAGAGCACTGCAGAGAATGACCCACATCGCTGACTTACCATGTTAGATCCAATGACCCACACATACAGGCCCCAGTCTCCTCTCGCCGTAGTAGAGTTCACATCTGTCGCCAGGATTCTAGTTTTCCTCTCTATGTGTATATCATTTAGCTGGATTAGTCTGATAATGTCCTAAGAAGGGTGAAAGCTCACTGTGTAAGCTCTGAAAATATAGAAAAAATGGCATTTTGGGATCTACTTTTCCAGCTTCCTGAGGAACAACGAACACGTGTTCGGGTATGAGAAAAAGGGGAGAGCATATGGCAGCAAATGGGACCATGGAAATAAGTCATACTGTGGCTGAGGGGGGCGAAGGTTCTGGAAGCACTGACAAATGCATGGAAAATGAGATCGTTATCTGGGAGGGAGAAAACTGGTATGTTTGAGGGCATAGTAGTCCCATCGATATTATATGGATACGAAACATGGGCTATAGATAAGGCTGTCTGGAGAAGGGTGGATGTGAAGGAAATTAAATTGTCTGAGGACTTTGTGGTGTGAGGTAGTTTAATCAAGTATGTAGTGAAAGGGTGAGAGGCGTAAATAAAAATAATAGGGTTGACAGAGCACAGAGTGTTGAAATGGTTTGGATATAAGAGAGAGAGAGAGAGAGAGAGAGAGAGAGAGAGAGAGAGAGAGAGAGAGAGAGAGAGAGAGAGAGAGAGAGGTTGATAAAGATGATACATGTGTCAGAGGTGGAGGGAACTAGGAGAAGCAGGAAAACAAATTGGAGATGAAAGGATGGAGTGAATTTTTTTTAAGCGATCGGGGCCTGAACAAGCAGAAGGGTGAAAGGCGTGCACGGGATGGTGAAATGGAACGATATGGTATACTAAGGTCAACGTGCTGTCAATGGACTGAACTAGGCATGTGAAGCGTCTGGGTTAACCATGGACAGGTCAGTGAGGCCTGCTTGTGGATAGGGAGCAGTACACATGACTGCTAAAGAATGGATGGTGAAATGGAACGGTATGGTATACTAGGGTCAACGTGCTGTCAATGGACTGAACTAGGCATGTGAAGCGTCTGGGTTAACCATGGACAGGTCAGTGAGGCCTGCTTGTGGATAGGGAGCAGTACACATGACTACTAAAGAATGGATGCGAGATGATGCGGCCTTTCTTTGTCTGTTCCTGGTGCTACCTCACTAACGTGGGAAATGGCAATCAAGTATATCTATATTCAGGTCATCAAACAGAAGTGTCTAACCATCGTGCTCTGAACGCACCTTCAAATGATGAAAAGTATGAATACGATTGATAATTTCAAGACTGGAGCGGCGATAATAAAAAGTAACAATAAACCTTTGAGCTTAACCTCTGACCTCTTGAAGGTCAAAAGCCCAACAGACACCTCCTCAAGCGATCACTTCACTTCAACTTTCACCACTGCAGCAGCATCAGAGGTTGTGGCACGACAGCTGTCTCATGAAACAAAAATTGAATATCAAAATGAGGTCACAATACGATCAGTGATGCAATCATAATTACCTTCTGACCTAATGACAGAATAAGGAGAAGCAACACCTTTATGGAATTCTGTGAAGCCGTGAAGCTATAACATGCTGACAACTGAAGGAAAACGGCAAATGTGTGCCGGGATCACCGGTACAGATTAATGTGCGCCCCACCCTCATCCTGAGCGGGATATATCCACACACGACACCACACCTCACTCAGTCCGGGGTATGCCCACTGCTCACTTCCACAAAGTTCGCTAACTCTCGTATTTGATAACAGTAAAACAACAATTGAAATTTACGCCTTTACTTGTCTCTTGTATAACTAGAGATGACGGGTACATGGTTAAGGGCAGGTGGAGGCAAGTACAGAAGGTACAGTGGGTACAACACATCAATACAGGAGGGCAGACAGCTGGGGCCCAAGGACCCAGTGGGTTCTTTCTCGTCACAAACGAAGAAACGGTATTAACGATGTTTGTGTGACGATACACATCAAGAATAACATACCACATGTATACATAGAACATCAAATTACGCATACAAAGTTGGAGTTACATAATCTGGCAAATACAATACATACACAAACACATCTGTGTACGTGGAAGAGACACACTTGATTACATGAGCACGACGAATCTAGTCATCGTAAGTGGGCGTCATGTCATCATCGTACACCAAGAGGCTCAACGCCTGTGTCCAAAGTGTCAAGTCATCGTACTCACAGGATTACCATAACACTATCTACCACTGCTGATAAGAGTCATGACGGCAACACATCTGACACCACCTTCTTTACTCCCAGTGGATTACTTTACCCAAAATCTTTATTCTTTTAAAAATGGAAGTTTGAAATCTGGCATGTGAACGAAGCACAGTCTGCCACCTCTGTGCCTGCAACAGCAATGTATCACCCCGTGGTAGGCTCGCCGGACTGTCACCCAACAACCCGCGTCCGGTAAAACCCAGTAATTTACTGGTCTCCCACGTCTCCGTTTGCCTTACCAGATCTTTGTGGGGATTTCCATTAAGATTATCATTAGCATTATCACATTATTAATCATTATCATTATCATTATAAATATTATCATTATTATTATAAATATTATCATTATTATTATTATAAATATCATTATTTTATTGTTATCATTATACTTTGTCGCTGTCTCCCGCGTTAGGGAGGAAGCGTAAGGAAACAGACGAAAGAATGGCCCAACCCACCCACATACACATGCATATACATAAACTCCCACACACGCACATATACATACCTATACATTTCAACGTATACATACATATAGAAGCACAGCTATATACATATATACACATGTACATATTCATAAATGCTGCTTTCATCCATTCCTTCGCCACCCCGCCACACATGAAATGACACCTCCTTCCCCCCGCGTGCGCGCGAGGTAGCGCTAGGAAAGGACAACAAAGGCCACATTCGTCCACACTCAGACTCTAGCTCTCATGTGTAATGCACCGAAACCACAGCTCCCTTTTCACATCCAGGCCCCACAAAACTTTCCATGGTTCACCCTAGACGCTTCACATGCCCTGGTTCAATCCACTGACAGCACGTCGATCCCGGTATAAAACACCGTTCCAATTTACTCTATTCCTTGCACGCCTTTCACCCTCCTGTATGTTCAGGCCACGATCGCTCAATATCTTTTTCACTCCATCCTTCCACCTCCAATTTGGTCTCCCACTTCTCCTCGTTCCCTCCACCTCTGACACATATATCCTCTTAGTCAATCTTTCCTCATTCATTCTCTCCATGTGACCAAACCATTTCAATATACCCTCAACTGCTCTCTCAACCACACTCTTTCTATTACCACACATCTCTCTTACCCTTTCATTACTTACTCGATCAAACCACCTCACACCACATTTTGTCCTCAAACATCTCATTTCCAACACATCCACCCTTCTCCGCACAACCATATCTATCGCCCATGCCTCAACAACCATATAACATTGATGGAACCACTACTCCTTCAAACATACCCATTTTTGCTCTCCGAGATAACGTTCTCGCCTTCCACACATTCTTCAACGCTCCCAGAACTTTCGCCCCCTCCACCACCCTAAGACTCACTTCCGCTTCCATGGTTCCATCCGCTGCCAAATCCACTCCCAGATATCTAAAACACTTCACTTCCTCCAGTTTTTCTCCATTCAGACTTATCTCCCAATTGACTTGTCCCTCAACCCTACTGTACCTAATAACCATGCTTTTATTCACATTTACTCTCAGCATTCTTCTTTCACACACTTTACCAAACTCAGTCACCAGCTTCTGCAGTTTTTCACCCGAATCAGCCACCAGCGATGTTATCACTGTGTAATAAAATTATCATCGTCTGGGTACAGTGTACATTTACGGAACTTTATGAAAGATGGCAAATCAATATATATATATATATATATATATATATATATATATATATATATATATATATATATATATATATATATATATACCCATGGGTTGCCACTACATCTATGTAATTGCGGCATCGGCTGCTACAACCAGCCTCACCTGACATACCCTATCTCACTGTGTCTCCCAGGGTCATGGCAAAAGGCTACCATCTTTCAATTTAGACAGGTGATCAAGCCTACCGGGAGTTTCTATGTTAATCATGCTATATCTCTGGCGACTGCATTTCTTCGATTAGTTCCAGTTTCATCGTCTTCCAGAAACTCTGATCTCACACTGTTGGTTCTAACCTGGACACAGCACATCACAGCAACCTCTCCAGTGACAGTAAGCAGGAGCGTTTGCTAACCTCTACAACAGGAGGGGCACAACTGATGATGACGTTATGTAGATAACTTCCACTTGAGCCAGGAATGTGCACTTCTAACTCGAGAGTGGAAGTGCTCCACATGACGTCATCATCGGGACGGTTTCGTTTTATAGGTTAGCAAAATCCAACCGACCATCACAGAGGAAGATTTTTTTCTTCTTTTTGCTACAAAAGTGGCTAATCTACTGTTGCTGTGTTGTGCTCCTAAACGGTTCCCTCATCTGATGTAATTAATGTCCTCCCACAAGTGTTGCAGTTCTCTGTCATGGTGTGATGATGCTTGTCTCTAGGCGGTGTTCTGAGGCAGCTGGATCTTAGCCTCATTACATTAGACATTCTTTGCGGTATACTGGAAAACTGTGAGTTTCATCTGGCTAAGCTTCTCACAGCTTTGTACATATAAAGGTTTCAGAATAAATCTGTCATCAACTGCTGATGTGAGACTATACGACTGACTAACAACATTCCTCAGTGTCTTATTCACCCAGGATGTTCTTGCTAAACGTGGCATTAATTGCATGACCAGTGCATGTTTTGCCCGTGTCATGTCCGTCGCTAAAAAGATATTAGTCCTAAGCTTTGGTCTGTGTTTGCCATG
>NC_092224.1:1567379-1617379 GCF_036320965.1 Panulirus ornatus | reverse complement strand
TTCTTTTACCCAACTGAGATATCCTGTCAGACTGTAAAACGTCACGTTGAATTTGAACCTAATTTGAATTCAACATTTCTATTTGCCAGTTGTACACAGACAAAGCATTTCAGTGATGTTATGGACAAAGGGTAGACGGCGAGGGGAGGTGGAGGAAAGTATAGAGCTTGTGTCCAGTGGATACAACTGATCAACACAGCAGGGGAACAGGAGAGCCCATGTGGGCTCAGTGGCCTAGAAGATCCCTGTCCTTCCTGTCATACATGAAGGATCAGTCTTAATGGTAGTTGTGTTATGTAAGACAATATGTGACATACATGAAGAGAAAATGAGCATAGTGTTCCACTCTTTGGTTCTCATATCTCAGTGGTTGTCAATGTTCAATCTTTTCACCCAGCTTACTGCATTTTCGTTGTGCTTCAAACACACACGCGGGGTCCTGGCATTCTTTCCCCTACCACATACATACAGTCTCTCCACTTCATACATATCCCCTGACAACACGTAACTCATACAACTCGTTCCTCGTAACTCTAGATATTCCTGCAGTGAGCGCTACGTGTTAGCACTGCCTCTTGACAGAATATAGGCTAAAATACACGCTGGTTAGTAAGTAAACTCTCAATATATATATATATATATATATATATATATATATATATATATATATATATATATATATATAGGCATAGGGGAGAAAGAATACTTCCCACGTATTCCCTGCGTGTCGTAGAAGGCGACTAAAAAGGGAGGGAGCGGGTGGCTGGAAATCCTCCCCTCTCGTTTTTTTTTTTTTCCAATTTTCCAAAAGAGGGAACAGAGAAGGGGGCCAGGTGAGGATATTCCCTCAAAGGCCCAGTCCTCTGTTCTTAACGCTACCTCGCTAACGCGGGAAATGGCGAATAGTACGAAAAAGAAAGATATATATATATATATATATATATATATATATATATATATATATATATATATATATATATATATATATATAATCTGATACCTGAATATTTCACTACTGATATAAGGTCGTTATGTACAAGTACTGGTCAGGTTTTATTGTACCATATGAGGTCAGTTATACTGATTCTTCGTGAACACTTCCTTAATGCAACAAGTACGACGTTAAGATCCTTAAGCTTAACGTTACGATCCTCAGGACGACGGTACGTGCGACCCTTAGGTAAGTGAGCTTGACCTTTGACTTAACCTTCAAGGGTCAGATCAAAGGTCACACGTCATCATATCCAAGGGTGATGACGGGGCTGAAGGTGAGGAGAAACTGCACATCAGAGGCCTTAGTGTGGCCAGGCTCAGGCTGAGGCACGACCTACTATAACATGTGGTGTTGTATGACGCTCACGGCCGGAGAGATCAGCACTTGGCAGGGAGGGTCACAATGCTCTGTGAGGATATCTAAACAGAGCCTGGACCAGAACCTTCAAGGTCCCTCAGACTAGCCTGGATGTGGCAGCAACCTAGGTCCGTCGGCAGCGGCCTCCAACAACCTGATGAAACAGAGGAGCAACACGAGATGGGTCCCAGGTGGAGCAGCTCAGGTAGAGCAGACCCGGAAACCATGGTTGGTTTACGGTACACCGGAAAAGGAGCATTGACATGTTGACATTCGAGCCAAGCATTACCATACTTTAATTTTGGAATACATGGATGAAAAACGAAAAAGAAATTATTTCAACATATTCCATGTGATATACCTGACGTCCAGACCGCTATTAGATACTGACTCCCACCCGGTCTGAGTGTGTTGAAGACTGTAAAATGTGTCACCTGCCATGCTGGAAAATATCAGCAACAAAGGAGACGTGCAAACCATACACACTAAAACATGTACCAATAATATTGCACCAACCTAAACAAGGTTGTGTTATAAGAAAGCTTACTTACCCAAACTCACTGACATACACATTCATCGTTCAGATTTATGAAAGAAATAAGAAAAAACTTATTTTCATTAAGTAGCAGCCATCATACACTTGTGGAAGTTACCAGGTACCAGCCACTTCACATTTCAGGGATCTATGGGTACATGTAATGCCATAGTGTATACATTTCATCAATAACAATATATTCATTACAAACCAACACAATGAATACTTCAGCAGCAGCGATACGTGCACTGCAACATGTACTTCCTCAATAACATTATATTCATCAGTATGTGATGCAATACATGTTTCCTAGACACCAGATCCAATCACAGAAAGTGTATCTCATCACTTTCAGTACACACACACACACACACACACAAATATATATATATATATATATATATATATATATATATATATATATATATATATATATATATATATATATATAAGACTAACGGCACAGGTTATGCAACACGAGGGTACGTTAGAAACACATTCGTTATATTTCTGCTTATCGTATCTTCCAAGGAAAAAACGAATTTATTATGGGTGTTTTGTTTCCACCGGCGATTCGTCTGGAAATATCAACGGTGTTTATGAATCAAGGAGTCGAAATGTTGAGGGTGTTCGAGCCGGCAGTGCTTCATGCCACCCTCTGGCCACCACACAATAAAGCGGCAGTGCTTAAAATGCTTTTCGTACACTTTCATGATAATATACTTCAGCCATTTTTCTCTTTTCTAAGCTAGATTTCTAAGCATGCACATTCGTCAAGTTTTCCCAAAATATCTTTAATTAGCATATTTACATTATATATATATATATATATATATATATATATATATATATATATATATATATATATATATATATATATAGGGAGCGGGAGGCTGGAAATTCTCCCCTCACGTTTTTTTTTTTTTTTAATTTTCCAAAAGAAGGAACAGAGGGGGCCAGGTGAGGATATTCCACAAAGGCCCAGTCCTCTGTTCTTAAAAGTTACCTCGCTAACGCGGGAAATGGCGAATAGTTTAAAAGAAAAGAAGATATTTATTATTTTTTTATTATACTTTGTCGCTGTCTCCCGCGTTTGCGAGGTAGCGCAAGGAAACAGACGAAAGAAATGGCCCAACCCCCCCCCCCCATACACATGTATATACATACGTCCACACACGCAAATATACATACCTACACA
Source organism: Panulirus ornatus (assembly GCF_036320965.1). Classification (NCBI taxonomy): domain Eukaryota; kingdom Metazoa; phylum Arthropoda; class Malacostraca; order Decapoda; family Palinuridae; genus Panulirus; species Panulirus ornatus. Next base: position 1,614,295 of record NC_092224.1, on the reverse strand, counting down.
GCTTTCCATGGTTTACCCCAGACGCTTCACATGCCTTGATTCAATCCACTGACAGCACGTCAACCCCGGTATACCACATCGCTCCAATTCACTCTATTCCTTGCCCTCCTTTCACCCTCCTGCATGTTCAGGCCCCGATCACACAAAATCTTTTTCACTCCATCTTTCCACCTCCAATTTGGTCTCCCTCTTCTCCTCGTTCCCTCCACCTCCGACACATATATCCTCTTGGTCAATCTTTCCTCACTCATCCTCTCCATGTGCCCAAACCACTTCAAAACACCCTCTTCTGCTCTCTCAACCACGCTCTTTTTATTTCCACACATCTCTCTTACCCTTACGTTACTCACTCGATCAAACCACCTCACACCACACATTGTCCTCAAACATCTCATTTCCAGCACATCCATCCTCCTGCGCACAACTCTATCCATAGCCCACGCCTCGCAACCATACAACATTGTTGGAACCACTATTCCTTCAAACATACCCATTTTTGCTTTCCGAGATAATGTTCTCGACTTCCACACATTCTTCAAGGCTCCCAGGATTTTCGCCCCCTCCCCCACCCTATGATCCACTTCCGCTTCCATGGTTCCATCCGCTGCCAGATCCACTCCCAGATATCTAAAACACTTCACTTCCTCCAGTTTTTCTCCATTCAAACTCATCTCCCAATTGACTTGACCCTCAACCCTACTGTACCTAATAACCTTGCTCTTATTCACATTTACTCTTAACTTTCTTCTTTCACACACACTACCAAACTCGGTCACCAGCTTCTGCAGTTTCTCACATGAATCAGCCACCAGCGCTGTATCATCAGCGAACAACAACTGACTCACTTCCCAAGCTCTCTCATCCCCAACAGACTTCATACTTGCCCCTCTTTCCAAAACTCTTGCATTTACCTCCCTAACAACCCCATCCATAAACAAATTAAACAACCATGGAGACATCACACACCCCTGCCGCAAACCTACATTCACTGAGAACCAATCACTTTCCTCTCTTCCTACAAGTACACATGCCTTACATCCTCGATATATATATATATATATATATATATATATATATATATATATATATATATATATATATATATATATATATATTATATATATTACAGAGACGCTAGGCTTGGAGAGAGAGAGAGAGAGAGAGAGAGAGAGAGAGAGAGAGAGAGAGAGAGAGAGAGAGAGAGAGAGAGAGAGATGCGGGGTATACCTTACCTTACATATAGCATACGATAAACCTAGAGGTCTTGTACCCCTGAAGTTCAGTCTGGGATCTAACCTTAGCTTACGTATACCTCACAATAGTTCCGGGGAATACTTCCCCAAGATTTTAGTGTGGGACCTCACCTTTACCGAGACCTTACTAAGGTACCCTACCTCTACAGCTCGTTCCGGGACGAATCTGTCGTGTCATGTTGCTCGTGTGTTCAATCATGCTCGTGCCTACATAGCCTTCACTTCCGAGGATCATTTATGTCTGACACACGCCAATGTAAGGGATCATTATGTGAGGCTGGTGCACGACTGGTCCAGTGCGGGTATGTGAGGCTGGTGCACGACTGGTCCAGTGCGGGTATGTGAGGCTGGTGCACGACTGGTCCAGTGCGGGTATGTGAGGCTGGTGCACGACTGGTCCAGCAAATTCTGATACAACTGCGTCAGTAAAGTGTTAACATGTGCCTCAAGAATAAATTCTGAGACGCATTAGCCTGGGTAGTTGCACACAGTGCTGATCAACACTGTGGCTAAGACTGATTATAATCAAAGAAACGCGCCAAGACAGAGCACAATCCTAACCTTCTAAAAGGCTAAGGTTCACATGGACACGTCTATTCTGCCAGTGGATGAATGAAGCGAGGTGCCGGGTATAACATTACTATCTGTCTAACTGAGCAAGGGACACAAATCATCTCTGACTCGTGTGTGCACCAGCAAGCAAATACCACCTACCGTTAACAAAATTTATCAAACATGGCCCATGTAAAATATTTCGTCTTGATGAGAAGAAAACGCAGAATATATTCTTAAGTTCGTGAATGGTCATCACGGACTAAAAAGAGGAAAAAATGTGGGTGTGTCCTGGCAGAGAGGAGTGAGGACCAGGAAGGAGTGGGAGGGAAGAAGGGAGGTCGTGGCTTGAGAGGGAAGCCTGAGACTGACCCGGCCTGAACGAGAAGGCTGTTGTTGTAGTGAACCATGAGAAGACAGAACTGGGAGGATAAAGTGGTGGTGGTGGTCGTACCCTGACAGTGAGGGCAGCGTTCCTTCAAGTCTGAGAGGGGATACTGTTCTTACACGGCCTGGCAGGTCGTCACAGAGCGGAGGTGGAGATGGCCAGGAGATAAGCGGGAGTGGTCGTGGTAAGAGGGCTGGGATGTGGTGCAGACAGGACCTGGTCGCGGTTTTGGCCCTAAAGCTACGGTTGTAGTGGTCTGAGAGGGGACGCAAATGGTTTTTACGTCGAGGGGAGACTAACCTTAGAAGTTACAGGCGTGGCTGTGGCCGATGGCAGAACTGTAGTCTCTGTTACCCTATAAGGGATAATCACTGTAGACTAGACCAAAGGGACGGCTAGAATGGTCATAGACTTGATGGGCATCAGGGTTGTGGTGGTGATGGTAGATAAGAGGAACAAAAACTATCGAGACCTACGTGAGGAAGAGCAGGACCGACAAGTGGCTGTGGGGAGAGGTGGGTCGCCAAGCCCTCAGTCTGGCGCGGGTCTATAAATAATGCACCAAAACAGGCTTCCAGAAAATCACGCACATGCAACACAAGCTTACACCATACATCAGCTCACACTTCAATCTTCTCTTGCATGTCAAACTATCTCTTCCCTTGTCCCTCCTCTTCCTGTTCTTCTCTACCCAGCTTAGAAAAAAAAAAAAAAAGCGAGAGGACGAGCCTGACGGTGGCCTGTGAGCTGTCGACGCCTGAAGTAGCCTGGCAGGTTGGACTGAGAGGTGATGGAGGTGTTCTGGTCTGGTCGCAGGTCTGGGTTCATCAAGACCTGAGACGGATTTTGATTTTCAAGATTTTTTGCCGCCTAAAGCGGGGAGTTCACCGAGCACTTGTACCTATGCTGTGTGTGGGCTGTGGTGCAAAAGAGGATTAGGCGTACAAGAGGTCCAGAAAATGAGTCATAGTGGTTGAGTCATACGAGAAGTTCCATGATGTGAGAACTATTTTGCAGCAGACAAAGTTTGGACACTTCAAGTATCAGGGGAATTGCTCCTAAATTCAGCAAATGAACAATTCAATTATATACATAATAATGCAGAATGAGAGTCTTCCTGCTAGTAAGGTTTACATCTTCTCGAGCCAAAATCAACGAGAGAAACAAACGCCCACGGCATACGTTGGCTGGGTTGTAACAGAGGCACTGGCGTGGTCGTGGTAAAGGAGACAGGCCTGGTCCTAGTCCTGGCCTTCGTGGCCGTTGAGGGGTAAAAGGGTGGCCGATTTTTGCCGTAAGAACTGCTAGTTTACTGTGCGTGTACACCTACCCATCCTGTGGCGGTGGCGCTACAGAGTGCACAATAGGTCCAGGACCTTGGACTATATGACTGAAGTTACACAATCAAGAAATGCTAACAGGGTCTGGACAGCACTGGATGACTTATTCAGCAACTGACATGCCACGTGAGCCGTGTACAAACAGTAAACAACAGTGACTGAATTCCTCATCAAGATATATAACACGTGAACTATTTACAACGGGTAAAGTTAGGATACGTTACAAGTACCCGAGGTAGAAGACTGTTATGGAGGAAATGCTTCCTCATACCTTATCACGTTTGGTAGGAATCATTTCTGAACACAGTCATTTCACAACAGTCGACGACATGATGTTGCAGGGCGTGAGAGCAGCTTTGATGGCAAACTATACTTACGGTCGACTGGATCAACAACATAGGTAAACCCCCATAACAACAACAACAACAAGCAACAGCGTGTCAACTGATCTTTATTACTGAACCATACATAATATATATATAGAGATGTTTGAGGACAATGTGTGGTGTGAGGTGGTTTGATCGAGTGAGTAACGTAAGGGTAAGAGAGATGTGTGGAAATAAAAAGAGCGTGGTTGAGAGAGCAGAAGAGGGTGTTTTGAAGTGGTTTGGGCACATGGAGAGAATGAGTGAGGAAAGATTGACCAAGAGGATATATGTGTCGGAGGTGGAGGGAACGAGGAGAAGAGGGAGACCAAATTGGAGGTGGAAAGATGGAGTGAAAAAGATTTTGTGTGATCGGGGCCTGAACATGCAGGAGGGTGAAAGGAGGGCAAGGAATAGAGTGAATTGGAGCGATGTGGTATACCGGGGTTGACGTGCTGTCAGTGGATTGAATCAAGGCATGTGAAGCGTCTGGGGTAAACCATGGAAAGCTGTGTAGTTATGTATATTTGCGTCTGTGGACGTATGTATATACATGTGTATGGGGGGGGGGGGGGGGTTGGGCCATTTCTTTCGTCTGTTTCCTTGCGCTACCTCGCAAACGCGGGAGACAGCGACAAAGTATAATAAAAAAAAAATAATAAAAATAATAATATATATATATATATATATATATATATATATATATATATATATATATATATATATATATATAGATGCTGAGATTACTTTCGAAACCCTGTAATAATGGAAGATTCTATCATCATACAACTATCTACACAGAATGAGAGGAAACAATCTTCTGAGCGTTGTTCCCGGAGAAAAGAACTGAACTTAAGACTAAATCAGAATCAGTATAGCTTTCATGTTGGGCAAGAAGCCAGTGCTCTATTCCTGCACATGCGAGGCATCAGCCACCCTGGTGACGGGAACAACGCTCACGAAACTCTATCTTGACATTCAACTGTACATAGAAATATCATACAATCCAACATTATTAGACATCGTTACACTATCAATCTCACAATGTTTCAGCCATGTATGAATTAGATCCTTCCATGATCATAAGAATCGTCAACATGTACAAGTTTATGACCTGACCCTCGCCTGAGGTCACCTGACACGTGGCTCTGGTCACCTGACTCTCATGACCCCAACCACTGTCTCTGGTGATCATATTTCTCATTTGACCGACTCAACTTACCCTCACCTAACGAGGTCATATACCTCACATGTTATATATATATATATATATATATATATATATATATATATATATATATATATATAATCACATGATATCGTGTTGATAAATGGATCAACTCGTTAATTTCATTTCAACTCAAGTGTAAAAGATTTTATTGATATTCTTTTTTGAGTAATTGTTTTCACGGTGCTGGCAGGTACACCCACGCTACATAGTAATCACCTTCATCCACCAAGAAAGAAGGTTTTGCATATTTCATCATCCTTGTCGTGCATCCAGAGCCAAATATGTCAAGGAATCCTGTGAAACTTCGTTAGGGCTAATTCGTTTATACCTGTGTTGTGCTTCAGCCACAAGCATATCATAATTATACTGACGAAAGTTTGTCTTGAAAGAGAATCAGTAACGATCTATCTATCTATCCTGGAGACCTACACATGTATCAGGCCCATCAGGAAAGTAAGCAGTTCCGTCTGGAGGGTGGATCCCCCGTCACTATCCTCCACTACCATTTCTCCGCAAGAGCCGCCAGCTTATGTTACCAATATGAGCAGTACCAACCGTACCAGTAGTATGTTATAGGGACTCACCGGTATGGAACTTTGTGGCAGATCATGTCCAGTGGTGCTGGTGCTACCGTGATGACGACCGTCAGTGTCAGTCATCATTCTCAACTCGGGAAGTGACCTGAGCAAGAGCTCTGAAGGAAATGTCGATAAGAGTAATGGTAGGAGTGTGCCATTCCTGTTTATGATCATGAAGTTCATGGACAACATACATTCGAAACTCAAGATCAGTTACACTAACCCATCTGGACGCATGTTTCGTATTGCTAACGGCCTGAAAGACTCGCTTTGCATGGCCTGGGATCTGGATTTGATTTTGTGTATTTATATCACCGACTGGTTACTCAACACCTTCTAGCATTAAAAATACCTGAAAACTTATAAATATTGTATTCTGACGTCCTCTACGAGTGAGATGCTGGCCTGAACATCCAGATCCCAGTGACTATATTGACTGCAGTTATTCTCTCGTGTGATACAAGGACGACCAAGTTCTTTTCTCATGTTTAGAATTCTTGTTATTTTGGGGCAGCCAAGAATAATTCTCAGAGCTCCAATGTGTATGTTCTCAAGCCTTAAAGTCTTCTATCAGGCGCCAGATTAATTAGAAAACGGATGTAGGCAACATACACCGTACTAATAGATTACTATGAGACTTGCTCAGTATTGTGAGCAGGAGGAAGCCCTTAGTGCTGAAAGCTTTTCCTTGCACCGACCGTCATGTTTAGTTATAACAGCTCCGACTGTTGGTACATCTAATACAAGATACAGATCCCATCTTACACAATCCATGTGACCCACAATCAACCAACCCTCCCTTGTGACACCACTTCTTTTGGAGGGAAGTCTGCTATTATGGTTTTCTGAGCATAGATCAGACAGTTCTAATCTTTCCCAATTATCCAATACACGGTAAAGTACAGTGAGTGTATCATTATACCCTGAGGTGTTGATTATGACATCGTCAGCATAACGTGGTGTATGGTGTTCGTGGGTGTGGACTGAAGGAGACCACTGATTAGGACGTTAAACAAGGTGGGGTAAAGTACACCATCCTGAGGAGTACCACGCTCATACTCTTTAATTTCACTTCTGGAACCTTGCACTAGCACACATCATTTTCTGTTGGACAAGTAACCAGGGGTCCAGGACAGAAGCCGACCCCTAATCTTAGGCATGTCGACTTGCATCATCAAAAGCATTCTCACCATCAAAGAAGGTGATGTACTTTTACTCAGTATACAACTGAACTTAAACAGCAACAGACCAATTGGTCCTAACGAGGTTGTCTATAACGGTGGAAGAGAATCGCAAGTTATGGATTACTGTGGTAGGAGTAGAAAGATATACATATTTTTAAAGAAGGAGACTCGTATGTAAACTTATCGTGTAGCTACGTTGGTACAAATAAGGTCAGTCAGAATCTACAGAAATATTTATGAAATTTATGATTACACGTATCTATGGTAATGATATCAACTACTTTAACTGGTAAATCATTCCATATGTTTAACACAACTGTTGAAAATATGGACAGCCTCATTCTAAGTAAAACGTTTGCTCAAGAGTTTACATCCATTACTATAAGTGAAATCAGAAGAATCTATCCCTAAGTAGCTTGTTAGATCGAGATTATATGTCTTTAATGAATCTGAATATCTGTATTACATCACTTCTCAACTTCTTCTTTTCTAAGCTAAAAAGATTTAATTAGCTTGGCTTTCATATCATTTGTTTCTCAGGCCAGGAATCCTCTTGTTAGCGAGCTTCTATACTCTCTCCATTCTTTCTGTCTTTCCCAGGATAATCAAAGCTGAACACAATATTCACGATAGAGATGCATCAGTGAGTTGTAAGCGGTGAGGATAATTTCCAAATTCGAAAGCCCAATCAATGAATCACAGTTTTCTTGTCCCTTTTCACAGCTTCTGTGTACTGCTTCCTTGGTTTCAGGTCACCAAAATCATCATATCCAAGTCCTTTCTTCATTAAACTTTTCCTTTTGTAGCTTGACAGAATTCATATTCTAGCCTGCCTTTTCATTTCTAAAACCGTTATGTAAAACTTTGCACTTATCAATATCAAAATTCATCTGCCACCTGTTAGCCCAGTCGATCAGATTGTCTATGTCAGTTTGAAGCCGCAGACGTTCAGTTTCTGCTGTAGATGTATTTCCCAACTAAGTATCATCCGCGAATTTAAAGATCTTACAGTGAAGCCCATTATCAATATCGTTCATATATATACATGAGAAAGAGAGTCCCAACACTTATCCCTGTGGCACACCACTTATATCGTCTAACCATTCTGAGGATGGATCATTAATCACTTCTCTTTGTTTCGGCCAGTTAGCCAATTTCCTCATCACAACTCTATGTATACCATGTGACTTAACTTTTCTCAGTAACCTTTGATGAGAAACTTTGTTGAATGCTTTCTGAAAATCTAAACAGATGAAATCAACTACTTTACTTTCATTACACATATTGAATAACTCAATGAAAAAAAAAAACATTTTTGTCAAACAGGAGCGATTTCGTAGAAAAAATGCTGAGATTCGTTTACTAAATAGTGGTCCTCTAAATGGTTTACAATCTTATCCCAAATCATGGTTTCCATTAGTTTACCAACTAAAGATGTTAAGCTGATTGGACGATTACTTCCGGGTAGAGATTTATCCCCTTTTTCTTAATATCAGTGTTACATTGGCATATCTTCATTCCTTTGGAACATTACCCGTAGCAAGCAACTTTTTGTCTCGCTGGGTGAGTGGCAGCTGCAAAGGGGATGGGAGTCATAGTCAGCTGGAAGGAGGGATAGCTTGGGATGGCTTGGGCTCTCTCGACTAGTAGAGGGACCTGGATAGTCATGGAGGAGAGGACTGGGGTGCAGGAAGATGATCCGGTGTGCGGGGTCAATCCCCCTAGCCTTGGCTCCTGCACTAATTACCATCACGCGAGGCCCAGACTCCGCCACGAGAGCACCGACACCCTTTCCCACACACTCAACCTCCCTCACGCCATCTACCTCTCCTCCCAACCGTCCGGTAGAAGGAGAGGTAAGTCCTCCCTCTCTTGCACCTTCCAATGCCAGTGGCAACATGTTAACATAGACGAACAGCAACAATCACACTCCCGCCTCCACACCCGTGTCAAACCATCACCGAATCCACAAATGTATGTTCACCCTCCCCCCACCCATACAAACCCAAGCATGTTCCAAAGTGTTGACCCCCTACCCGCACCTACCACCGTGAACCACTCCACCCACACCTCACAACAGTATCTCGCCACTCACATAGTTTACCACTACCATCATCCCGGCCCAAGGCCATCATTACCCATCTTAGCACCATAACCAACACTGTTATCCCATAAACACTTCCCAGAACATGAACTCAGCCACACACCCGAGAGGGTCCAGATCTCCTTGTTCCATCCACCACAATGGAAACATCCTCACCACAGCCAGCCATACCATACGACAACCCACCTCAATTATACCGGGAGGGACACCGCCGCAATACATGCATTACACATACCCTTCTAGTTGTCTAAATATGGCAGAGTGCGGGGTTGATGAGGATGGACCACAGGATTAGGTGTGATGGTGGTTGATGTGAATAGGCGAGTGAGGATTCTTTCTGACGAACAGAAGAACATGGGCATGGATTGTTACCCCCCCCCCCCCCCATCTCTCTCTCTCTCTCTCTCTCTCTCTCTCTCTCTCTCTCTCTCTCCTCTCTCTCTCTCTCTCTCTCTCTCTCTCTGCCTCTCAGTAAGAGAGATCAAGCCATGGCTGTAGGAGGACAAGTTACGGCGGCAGAAAGCGTGTGAGGGAGTGTAAAGCCGGGCAAGGCGGCGGGGTGAGGCCACCATTACCTTGCACCATAACGCCAACAGGCTAGGCATCCATCAGGGCCAGCCAGCCGCTCGGCCGGCCAGCCAGCAGCCTTCATCAGCCCAGCTCTCACTAACATAACACTCACAATGAGACTCACAGGTTTCAACATATATAAGGGCCATATGAATACCAAATGATCCCGTTCAACTTTCCTCACTATGAGTGTAATATGCTTGTGTCTGAAGCAAGATGCAGTACAACAAAATTACTCATGCTGGGCTAGGAGTTCACTTTCCCTGGGTTCCATCCCACACTGGGCTCAGAATACATGATAAAGCTGGGAAACTGGCCAACACTTCTGCATGGGAGGATGAAACTGATTACCCCCTGCCAGTGTCTGTACAACCAGCATTCAGAAAGAACATGAACAAAATCTTTTAGACTTCAGGAGAAGTGGAATGAACACAAGCAAGTACATCTGACATCTTGATATTATGTAAGAACAGCCACACACACACACACACATACACACACACACACACACATATATATATATATATATATATATATATATATATATATATATATATATATATATATATATATATACATAGTTGCATCACCAAGATCAGTAGAATTTGCCCTTCCTGTTGATGATGAACAGACCAAATGTAAACTTTGCCAACACCGCTATTCCCACACTCTGCTGTAACATTATGTACTTGACTGCTGTAAAATCAGTAAGTTCAGAGATGATTCTTACCAAACATTACAAGATACATGTAAACATTTCATCCATAACAATGTCCTACCTCGGATACTTGAGAAGTATCATAACTTTCCTTATTGTGAACAGTATATCTGTATATATAAATATATTTATACGTATACCAAACATTGTTGTTCACCTGTAGTAAACTCACTCACCATGTAAACTGCCGAATCATTCCTTGTGTTGACCTACACCATGCAAACACTGTTCTCACACTGTCTGTAACCTACAATGTATTACTATACTGACCCCCCAAGTCCCTGGACCTTTGTGCACTCTGTATCCTCAAATGGCGCCACCGCCCACAGGTTGGGCAGGAGCGCCCAGTACGCTAGCTGCTCTTGAGGCAAAAATCAAAATCAAGTAACACTCGCTCACTCTCTTCCTTGTGTATCCCTTGTCCCAGCCGCTGGGAGAGGCTGGTATACAGTTGGAGAGCAGTGTGAGGCAGGTATTGTAAAATATATTAACCTCTTGAGCACGACGTTACCAGCCTTGGGAACGATGCGGCCTGGCCTGCCAACTGACTCTCACGGGTCACGCCAAAGGCCAGGCTATCATACCCACGGGATCAACCTTCCTGCCTAGGACGTAAGATCTCTAGATCACCTTCACTCTCAAACTTGACTTAATATTATGGATTAAAAAAAATAATGGTTTCCATCAACAGTCATCGCAACGTGTTCCCGTCATTATATTTCCTCAAGTCGATGGAAATGTGTCCAACCAAAAACACGGATATATCAAGAGAGAGAGAGAGAGAGAGAGAGAGAGAGAGAGAGAGAGAGAGAGAGAGAGAGAGAGAGAGAGAGAATGACTTTGCGAGGTTACATATGATATATGTATTAGTTTCAGAGACAACGAAAGGTAATGTTCAATCAGGTTCAATTTCTTTGTCTTACTTCAGTTCCACGAAAAGTTATTAATGCTGAAAAGTGCTAGCACCATTTTCTCACATATCTCACACCATCTTACAAAGTCCAGAAAAGGCTGATTTCATGTAATATGGATGATTCTCATGAATGTGCGAGTTTCATGGCTCTGTGGTATCAGAGTCATACTTAACAATGTTATATCTTCAACAATTTAAGGAACACCGCAAGACAACTAGGGACTTCTTTGAAGAGCAATCTAACCTGATTCTTGAGGAAGAGTATCAGACTACAGCTGATCTAATACTGGAATGGGAGAAAGATTCAAGCTGCAGGTGATCTGTTACTGGAGGAGGGAGATTCAAGCTGCAGGTGATCTGTTACTGGAGGAGGGAGATTCAAGCTGCAGGTGATCTGTTACTGGAGGAGGGAGATTCAAGCTGCAGGTGATCTGTTACCGGAGGAGGGAGATTCAAGCTGCAGGTGATCTGTTACTGGAGGAGGGAGATTCAAGCTGCAGGTGATCTGTTACTGGAGGAGGGAGATTCAAGCTGCAGGTGATATGATTCTGGAGGAAGAACAATAAGAGTACAGCTAATTTGACCTCTGGAGGATTTAAAATGAATGATGACATGATTCTGTAAACTTCAAATGCTTGAGTTTATGTAATCAGTTAATTGTAATTATTAATTTGTAATATACGAGGAAATTTACACTCATGACGCCGCATGTGTGTGTGTGTGTGTGTGTGTGTGTGTGTGTGTGTGTGTGTGTGTGTGTGTGTAGGCAGCTGGTATACGGAGGAAGCATATTTGTGAGTGAGAGACGGGCGTGTGAGTCGCGTGTCTGTGGGAGGGGCAGTGCGTGGGTGTTGCTGTGGGATGAGAGTATGACGGAGGAGGCCATGTGTGGAAGGCTTGGGCCAAGAGAAGAGCAGGTGCCTCCTCCCTCCCTCGAGGTAACTGTGGCACTAAAGCTAACCCAGGGGTCCAGGGCTCATGGGGGTGGTGGTGGTAAGATATGTGCTTCTCATCACACCTGACGCCTTGTTCCTATCGCCTCCACCCGACACACACACACACACACACACACACACACACAAAGAGATGGTTGGGTGGAGCGTCTGTAGCTGTACTGCCAGAAAGCATCTGATAACGTATCATATACGAGGCTGGTAATAAGAATGGGATCTTCAAGCAGGAATAAGGAAGAGGTTACCTCGATGGATACAGATTATCTTAGTGGAAAGGAACACAAGAGCCACATCAGGGAAGCTTTCTTAAAATGGGTTGGGATCGCTAGTAGCGTGCCGCAAGGTTCACTCTTGGGGCCACGGCTTTTCTTGATCAACGTAAATGACTCGCTGGAAGGGTTGGACTCCTACCTGAATACGTTTACGGATGATGCCAGAGTCATAAGGGCAAGTGAAAAGTGGGGAGAATTACATCACCATGCAAGAGCAACTGAATGCCCTAATCAAGGCCATCTCATCAACGCCGAAGCCAGGTACCCATGCCATCGACCAGCCCCTAGGAGAGGATGAATAGCTGGGCTGACTGCTGACTGTGGACCGAACACCGCAACCAGGATATAAACCCATGCGCTCGACCACGGGCGACCCGTGAATGGGTGACGACAACCATTACACCACAGAGGTCAACTCAGACAAAATAACGTTAATCCGACTGACTCATGGTTGATGAACTTCAATCTGACCAAATGCAATGTTATGATGATGGGACATAGCAAGGGAAGGCCTTAGTACGAATATAATCTAAGAGAGAATACATCGCAGGAATCAGCGAGGGAAAGGGACTTAGGTGTTGTCAGTGTTCCTAACCTGTCGCAAGAACCCCACTTTTGGGGAACAAAAAAGGACAGACTGTCTGCTGGGAAATATTATAAGTAGATAAAGAAATATTCAGCAAGCTGTGCAAGGAACATATTCCGCAAAATTTGATTATGCTTCCTAAGACTGATCATCACACTTGAAGCACTCCAACAAGCTAAAACAGAAGACCTACAGATAACTGCACACACATGGCATAAAGACGAGCCCCTTGTGTTTCCTAACTCTTATAAACAATACCCAAAAGGATGTATCTTCTCGATGGAGGTAAGTCGACGACCTAACCATTAGTGTCAGCGTTGACAACAGTTCTCCCGAGCAACAAATCCCAGTCTAGAATACCCGAAGCAACCTCCGGGGCTGAACCATCGTCAACCTATGCCACCATCAACTAAGCCAAGACCACAGTTATGCCTTTACACTTGTCTCACCCCTACTGTGGTACTAGGCCTTAGTCTCCTCCAAGGTTACTCACTCCACCAAGCTTCTCGGTGATCCTCCGAACTATAAACCAGCTGCAAGAGGCACGTCACTACCACCACCATAGCCTGCCGCTGTCATCTCCAGGCCTTCTGCACCTGAACCGGAGGACGTCTAAGTAACGTCCAGTCTTCCCAGTCTCAACTATGCCCATTCCCTGGTCTTCCTCACTATCCAGCACACAACTGGGGATACAAGACAAGGCGCAGAAAATGACATGCAAAAATCATCCTCGGCTCCTTTTACTCATCCTGAGGCGCTAAAGACCCTGGTCCCAGTGATTCTCCAGCCATCTGCTGGGTCTTGTCCAAGTGTTCAGAAAGAATCATCAGCATCATCCCGCCACTATCACCTCCAACGAACTCAGTACACAGATCCCTCGCCCCACAGTTGCAAATCGACAAAACAAGGAGGAGCCCAACTGAGCGCGAACACATAACTACATGAAGAGCCCAGTTCTTACCACCATAAACATGATTATTAATGATAATGTTTGTATCAAACTGTCTGACACACCCAACCCTTGTTATATAGCCGTAAGGTCTGGACTCTGTATTCTCTCTATATATTTTCAGTCTCGGGCTGTATATCTATTCAATAACCAGTTGATCATTATTATTATTATTATTATCATTAATATCATTATCATCATTATCATAATTATTATCAAATACACAGGCCATTTTCTCCAGCATCCAGTGGCTGTTACACCTCTGACGTCAGAGCACTCGACTATTGTTTACTACACCTTCACTTATACCACAACTACCACAAATACACTACAGTGAGGTGGGCACACGCATACACACACAAGCACATTACTGCACGCACATATAAACAACCGCACACAATCACAGTAACACACACACACACACACACACACACACACACACACACATACAAAAAAAAAAAAATCAGTGTCTAGCTGGCCACCCGCGAATAAACTTCTTTGGGAGAACGAAATCTAAAAACAATAAAAATAATCACACCAAAAGTCATGGCGTCACGCACTGCCACGAGTGAAATGCGACCAAAACATTGCAGAAACTATAATTTACTTTCACAGGCTAAATTATATGCTAAATAATATAAACATTTACTGTTATAACTTGTATATTACAACACGTAAAGGTAGACCATTGTGTGTGTGTGTGTGTGTGTGTGTGTGTGTGTGTGTGTGTGAGAGAGAGAGAGAGAGAGAGAGAGAGAGAGAGAGAGAGAGAGAGAGAGAGAGAGAGAGAGAGAGAGAGAGAGAGAGAGAGGGGGGGGGGGGTGAGGGAGTGTTACTTCTAAGTACTTACCTCCATATTTACGCAAGACAGGATTAGCATGTACCGCCCACCAACAGGAAATAGTTACGAAGGACGAGTCATGTGAGTTAGGCGTTGTCAAGAGTTATGTGTAGGATGGAGAGACTGTATGTTTGTGGACTGAAAGCCAGCTCTCTAAGCGTGGATGATCCAGAAGAGTAAGACAAGTAACTTGGCCAAAGGAGAGAAACTCGATAGCCAGTGAGGTGCTGGCTCACTACGCAGCCGTTACCAACCCTGCCCACACCCACCCACGGAGGTGCTACCAGTAGCAGAGATGGTACGTCTGCATACGAGTACCCACTACACTTGTTGCCTCACGTATAAGACTGGACGGTTTGTATGGTTGACTTGTACACCTGACAACTGTGTTATGTCACCTGCAAAGATAACATCTACCATATCGTTCCCTCTTGTCTGCTTTGTGGTTTACCTGTACAAGCCTGAATGATTCACGCACATTTATTAGCCCTCTGAACTATTCTCTTTGATTTGCTGATCCATTTTTCTTTTCCTTGTCTCCTTGTCCATAATCCACTGAACAAAACTAAAGTCACCAGCACATTTATTTAGCGTATCCGTTTTCTCCAACACCTTTAACAATACTTCAACTTTTATAAACATTTCTTTAAAGTCATATTCTGGTGGTGTGTTTGACACCAGGTTTATTGAATTTATGGCTCGGCTGCTCATTTTGGTTGGTTCATATTTAATGTGCCTTACCTTCTTTACCTGCTTTCCCTATACCTTATTAGAGACATATTGTGCTACTGTGTGTGTGTGTGTGTGTGTGTGTGTGTGTGTGTGTGTGTGTGTGTGTGTGTGTGTGAGATAGATAGATAGATAGATAGATAGATAAAGAGAGAGAGAGAGAGAGAGAGAGAGAGAGAGAGAGAGAGAGAGAGAGAGAGAGAGAGAGAGAGAGAGAGAGAGAGAGAGAGAAATGGAGAGACTTGAAAATTCGGGTCTGTATATATTTCTGCGTGTATGGGCACACGTGTTCGCTCGCATTCCTTCACCCACTTTACTCTAACCACCTCAGTGCCACAGAAAAATACCAGCAAGTGTGTCCCATTATAATAACTACCGTCACATGCCATCACATACCATACCACTGTTCCCCGGTCATCACATGTACTGCTGCCAACACTCGTCTTATTTTCTATCCATCGACAGTGATGTGCTAAACGCTTACCTGGAAATATACAAATGTATGTAAATGGACGGATGTGCTCAAAAATGATGATAACTCCGTTAGAAAGTTCCATGGATAACGATCATTGAACCCTATAAAGGGTCAAGTCTTTACATCCTACTTAAGGGTCGTACAGTAAGCAGGTCGTGTTCTTGGGTCATGCCGTCCTGCTTGAGGGTCGTAACATGGTGCTCCCGGGTTGGCAAGCAGGGTCGTGCCCGAGGCTCGTGCACCAGGTTCGGCCAAGTCAAGCAGTCATAACACGGCACCACCACTGCTGTCGGCGGGGGCCCACCCATTTGTCCTCATGCTGCCGCTAATTTGATAATGGCCAGCCACACCACCATTACCGCCCTCCAACACCTTCTGCTGTAACCCACGCCCATGTTACTGCTGCATCCACCCCTTCATTACCGCGCCACCCACGCCCGCGTTACTGCTGAACCTAGAAACTTGTTACTACTACATACCACACCTACGGTAATCCTATTTCCATAGCCCACATTATTGCTGCACTCACGCCCTTGCTGCGCCCACGCTTACGCTACTGCTGCACTACCGCCTACCATGTTCCTGTATATCCCTGTCCATACCACTGCTGCACCCACGTCCACGTTACTTGCTTACACACACACGCATGTTGTTGCTGGTTTTGGCGGATGTGATCACCGGCAGCATAGTCTGCCTCCATGATTTCATGATATGAAGTCCTGGTCTACCAGGTTATTGCATGCGGCAAGTCTGTACACATTACATACTGTGAAACACGCATGAGATGGCACACCTCAAAACAGTGACCATTACGAGTCTGGTCAATAGCCAGGCTATCATACTCAACAGCCTTACCCTCATTTTCAAGGGCCGTGCCGTCGTGCTCGGCCGTCTCTCAGTCGTGCTCAAGGGTCGTACCTCCATGCACAACGGTCGTACCATCGTGCTCCAGGGGCTCAACTAAACATTAATGCTACATCTAAGCCTATGTTAATTCCACGTCTGATCAAAGAAGAGGAGTTCGATCGATAGGAGAATCGACCTACAGACTATCTACAACCTCAACCTGAAGATAACCTACACAACACCTTCACGAACCACAGAAATTAATCTAATCATAAATTTGATCGAAACAAAGAACTTAACAATCACATTAACATCAGAGTTTAAATGAGCTCAACTAACATATTAATTCCACCGGTTTAACACTAACCATCATAAATACAATGATCAGAACACTAAAAAAAAAAAAGATCAACTCTAAAAATTGCTTATCCATCTAGGTACACTTACCGCCCAGAAGCTTTTGTGATACAAAAGCTCGAGAGGCAAAAATATTCAATCACAATAGTAAATTACCTGCACAATAGCTTAATTAATACACTAACTCAATAACCACAACGACCTAACCATCACAGTAATTCACACCCAAGGATGATAAGCTCGACCGCAACAAACAGAGAACTTTTGAACTGAGAAAACTGTTGATACATAATGAACAAGAACGACTCCCACAGCTATTAGTGTGAATTCTTCCTGTGATGATATACATGGATCCGACAACCACTCAAGATATGCCATCCCTTACAAGGTGAACTGTTATTAGAAAGTTCCTGGATAATATCACTAAGATCCAATCCAATTTCCAACAGCTAGAGTAAATACCTCAACTCTCAGAGCAACGTGATCAGCATCAGATATCAAGAAGCAGATTAACCTGATTCTACAGCACGACGGCACGACCCTTGCGTACGAAGGCGTGACAGGACATCATCATACCCAGGGGTCGTTTTACCACCGTCGTGCAGCTGAGGTTACGCCCATTTGACAAAAAAAGGTGGAAAAGATAGAAGAACTTGTCTACCCGAAGGAAACCGACCGACTGATGACCTTTACCCAGCCCAGGACCTACCACCTCCACCACCACATCTCCACCGTAAAAGTCAGCCGGCCATCTGAGAAGCCGTTCTACCGTACAGGCCACACAATGAGAAATTCAACGAAACAGAACCCAAGGCAATCAATCAACAGGAAGATGTAAACACTCGAACAAGAGAGGAAAATTACGAGTCAACAGAGGGACGTGTTCCACTTGAAGTATCAACACGCCAGTCAACGGCCAGACAACATCAGAAAAAGAAAGTTCCTGCCGCTTAAATATGTCACGATACACACAAACGACGGAACAAATGCCGGTGTCAAGGATGTAGTGAGGTGGCTGCGCGGTTGGCTGGCTGGCTGGGTGAGAGGCTCTGCAACTGGCAGGTTGGCTGGCTGCCTGGGTAATTATTTAACCCACTAGCTGATGGTAAACAAGGCCATCTACCACAGTGGCTGGTGACTCACCACCAGCTACCGCATCCCAGAGTGTCGGCCGCCTATGGCTGCGCGTCACCCTCAGGAAGTACGGTCCGACCAGCGTCAGGAGTTCTGCCGCTGTACCCAGTCATAACGAGGAGGGGGACTTTAGTGCATCATCTGTCCTATCAACCAGCACGGCCCCCAGGAAAACGGTAAAATATATACATTTTTGGCACAAAATGTTTCGTTCCCTGGTCACATGGGTGTCACCATCTCAAGAAGGCTCGTTTCCTGGTCACCTTGGAACCTCAATCTCAGGAACTGTGTCTTCGAAAGTGAAAAAAAAGAAGACTCATGACAGTTTCAAAACCCGAACCAGGTGGCTGGAGGGAGGAGGTACTTCATCAACCCTGGTGGACCTAAGACTTGCCTAAGCCCTCCCCGAGCTGCAAGGCCTCACTGACTTCTCCGAGCACAAGGGTGATGAATGTGGTCGGGGTGAGGAAGATGTGGCTTGGAGAGAGGCGGCAACCTGAGAACCGATAAGTGGGCCAGTCAGCGTGTCTGGTGAATGAGACCGCCAGCAACTGCTCTCTCAGTAACCACATTTCTAGTTGTTTATGTGCATATCGTGAGTATATATATATATATATATATATATATATATATATATATATATATATATATAGATAGATAGATAGATAGATAGATAGACATATAATCTATAATAGATATATGTATATATTCCTATATATCAAGTTTTGTGGGGTCTGGATGTGGAAAGGGAGCTGTGGTTTCGGTGCATTATATATGACAGCTAGAGACTGTGTGAACGAATGTAGCCTTTGTTGTCTTTTCCTGGCGCTACCTCGCGCGCGTGCGGGGTGGAGGGGGATGTCATTTCATGTGTGGTAGGGTGGCGACGGGAATGAATAAAGGTAGTAAAGTATGAATTGTGTACATGTGTATATATGTATATGTCTATGTATGTATATGTATACGTTGAAATGTACAGGTATGTATATGTGCGTGTATGTATATACAAGTGTATGTGGGTGGGTTGGGCCATTCTTTCGTTTGTTTCCTTGCGCTACTTCGCTAACGCGGGAGACAGCGACAATGTATAAATAATAATAATTACATATATATATATATATATATATATATATATATATATATATATATATATATATATATATATATATATATATATTGATACTGCCACAGTCACCTGCTTGGTGTCTATGGGGATAGGGGAGAAAGAATACTTCCCACGTATTCCCTGCGTGTCGTAGAAGGCGACTAAAAGGGGAGGGAGCGCGGGGCTGGAAATCCTCCCCTCTTGTTTTTTTTTTAATTTTCCAAAAGAAGGAACAGAGAAGGGGGCCAGGTGAGGATATTTCCTCAGAGGCCCAGTCCTCTGTTCTTAACGCTACCTTGCTAATGCGGGAAATGGCGAATAGTTTGAAAGAAAAAAAGAAATATATACATATATATATATATATATATATATATATATATATATATATATATATATATATATATATATATATATATATATATATATATGGAACTTCAGTGAAGGGCGTAAATGGGGAGGTGATAACAAGTAGTGGTGATGTGAGAAGGAGATGGAATGAGTATTTTGAAGGTTTGTTGAATGTGTCTGATGACAGAGTGGCAGATATAGGGTGTTTTGGTCGAGGTGGTGTGCAAAGTGAGAGGGTTAGGGAAAATGATTTGGTGAACAGAGAAGAGGTAGTAAAAGCTTTGCGGAAGATGAAAGCCGGCAAGGCAGCAGGATTGGATGGTATTGCAGTGGAATTTATTAAAAAAGGGGGTGACTGTATTGTTGACTGGTTGGTAAGGTTATTTAATGTATGTATGACTCATGGTGAGGTGCCTGAGGATTGGCGGAATGCGTGCATAGTGCCATTGTACAAAGGCAAAGGGGATAAGAGTGAGTGCTCAAATTACAGAGGTATAAGTTTGTTGAGTATTCCTGGTAAATTATATGGGAGGGTATTGATTGAGAGGGTGAAGGCATGTACAGAGCATCAGATTGGGGAAGAGCAGTGCGGTTTCAGAAGTGGTAGAGGATGTGTGGATCAGGTGTTTGCTTTGAAGAATGTATGTGAGAAATACTTAGAAAAGCAAATGGATTTGTATGTAGCATTTATGGATCTGGAGAAGGCATATGATAGAGTTGATAGAGATGCTCTGTGGAAGGTATTAAGAATATATGGTGTGGGAGGAAAGTTGTTAGAAGCAGTGAAAAGTTTTTATCGAGGATGTAAGGCATGTGTACGTGTAGGAAGAGAGGAAAGTGATTGGTTTCAGTGAATGTAGGTTTGCGGCAGGGGTGTGTGATGTCTCCATGGTTGTTTAATTTGTTTATGGATGGGGTTGTTAGGGAGGTAAATGCAAGAGTCTTGGAAAGAGGGGCAAGTATGAAGTCTGTTGGGGATGAGAGAGCTTGGGAAGTGAGTCAGTTGTTGTTCGCTGATGATACAGCGCTGGTGGCTGATTCATGTGAGAAACTGCAGAAGCTGGTGACTGAGTTTGGAAAAGTGTGTGGAAGAAGAAAGTTAAGAGTAAATGTAAATATGAGCAAGGTTATTAGGTACAGTAGGGTTGAGGGTCAAGTCAATTGGGAGGTGAGTTTGAATGGAGAAAAACTGGAGGAAGTGAAGTGTTTTAGATATCTGGGAGTGGATCTGTCAGCGGATGGAACCATGGAGCGGAAGTGGATCATAGGGTGGGGGAGGGGGCGAAAATTCTGGGAGCCTTGAAGAATGTGTGGAAGTCGAGAACATTATCTCGGAAAGCAAAAATGGGTATGTTTGAAGGAATAGTGGTTCGAACAATGCTGTATGGTTGCGAGGCGTGGGCTATGGATAGAGTTGTGCGCAGGAGGATGGATGTGCTGGAAATGAGATGTTTGAGGACAATGTGTGGTGTGAGGTGGTTTGATCGAGTAAGTAACGTAAGGGTAAGAGAGATGTGTGGAAATAAAAAGAGCGTGGTTGAGAGAGCAGAAGAGGGTGTTTTGAAGTGGTTTGGGCACATGGAGAGAATGAGTGAGGAAAGATTGACCTAAGAGGATATACGTGTCGGAGGTGGAGGGAACGAGGAGAAGAGGGAGACCAAATTGGAGGTGGAAAGATGGAGTGAAAAAGATTTTGTGTGATCGGGGCCTGAACATGCAGGAGGGTGAAAGGAGGGCAAGGAATAGAGTGAATTGGAGCGATGTGGTATACAGGGGTTGACGTGCTGTCAGTGGATTGAATCAAGGCATGTGAAGCGTCTGGGGTAAACCATGGAAAGCTGTGTAGGTATGTATATTTGCGTGTGTGGACGTGTGTATGTACATGTGTATGGGGGGGGGGGGGTGGGGCCATTTCTTTCGTCTGTTTCCTTGCGCTACCTCGCAAATGCGGGAGACAGCGACAAAGTATAAAAAAAAAAAAAAATATATATATATATATATATATATATATATATATATATATATATATATATATATATATATATATATGCAGGAAAATCCAACAGGAAACGGAAAATACAAAGGGTCAGGCAGTTTCATATATTACATTATGCCATGACAATGTAATATACGAAAGTGCTTCACACTTGGTATTTTACGTTTCCTTGTGAATTTTTCAGCATATTATGTACATTCGCTGCTTGTGTACTTTTTGCATATCATATATATATATATATATATATATATATATATATATATATATATATATATATATATATATAAATATTTTTTATTTCATACATATTCGCCATTTCCCTTATTAGTGAGGTAGCGTTAAGAACAGGGGACTGAGCCTTAGAGGGAATATCCTCACTTTGCCCCCTTCTCTGTTCCTTCTTTCGGAAAATGAAAAAAAAAGAAAAAAAAAAAGGGAGGGGAGGATTTCCAGCCCCCTGCTTCCTCCCCTTTTAGTCGCCTTTTACGACACGCAGGCAATACGTGGGGAAGTATTCTTTCTCCCCTATCCCCTATATATATATATGTATATATATATATATATATATATATATATATATATATATATATATATATATATATATATATATATATATATATATTTTTTTTTTTTTTTTATACTTTGTCGCTGTCTCCCGCGTTTGCGAGGTAGCGCAAGGAAACAGACGAAAGAAATGGCCCCCCCCCCCCCCCATACACATGTACATACACACGTCCACACACGCAAATATACATACCTACACAGCTTTCCATGGTTTACCCCAGACGCTTCACATGCCTTGCTTCAATCCACTGACAGCACGTCAACCCCTGTATACCACATGACTCCAATTCACTCTATTTCTTGCCCTCCTTTCACCCTCCTGCATGTTCAGGCCCCGATCACACAAAATCTTTTTCACTCCATCTTTCCACCTCCAATTTGGTCTCCCTCTTCTCCTCGTTCCCTCCACCTCCGACACATATATCCTCTTGGTCAATCTCTCCTCACTCATTCTCTCCATGTGCCCAAACCATTTCAAAACACCCTCTTCTGCTCTCTCAACCACGCTCTTTTTATTTCCACACATCTCTCTTACCCTTACGTTACTTACTCGATCAAACCACCTCACACCACACATTGTCCTCAAACATCTCATTTCCAGCACATCCATCCTCCTGCGCACATCTCTATCCATAGCCCACGCCTCGCAACCATACAACTTTGTTGGAACCACTATTCCCTCAAACATACCCATTTTTGCTTTCCGAGATAATGTTCTCGACTTCCACACATTTTTCAAGGCTCCCAAAATTTTCGCCCCCTCCCCCACCCTATGATCCACTTCCGCTTCCATGGTTCCATCCGCTGACAGATCCACTCCCAGATATCCCAGATATATATATATATATATATATATATATATATATATATATATATATATATATATATAAAGAGAGAGAGGGAAAGAGAGGAGAGTATGATGTTTGTGGACATGATAATAGTGAGATGTGTCAGGCGTGGCGCACCGCCCACCCGTATAATGACCATATATTACACAATACCACCACCAGTGGCGGTGGTGATAACGATCGCTGCTACACTTCGTAGAACCATATATGGATCAAATCTCCATTTTCTTTAACGTGCGATCTACAACCAAAGACCGTAACGAGATGATCGTAGCTCAGCGAGGCTGGTACTGATTGTTGTAGTGGTGATGGTGGTGTATGTTGTGGGCTCAGAGCACCACCACATGGTCGTCTGGCTGCCAAGACCCTCAGCCCTGGCTCAGCCCAGCCGTCAAGCACCACATTTTTCGCCACATGAATCTGTCTGTGACGATCATCTGCCGGTGATATCCAGTCACACCTCAGCACAGGTAGTGTTTTCCAGGTTCTCCTGCCGTAGTGTCGCTTCCCGTGTTCCACTAAACTGGAAACTTAGCCAGCGTGACAGTGGTCGGTCCGCCGGCCCTTCCTACCTCCCTCCCTACCCACCCGCCCGCCTGCATGCATGGCTAACCTCACCAAAACGACGAATATGCTATGCAACCTCTCAGGCGCGATGGTACAATCTCTTGAGCGCGACGGTACGACCCTTCAGCACGACGGTGCAACGACCGACCAATTCACCGTCTCAGCCAGGTACTACACACTGCCCTGACGGTACCAATACTGCCAGGCGACACGTAATAACATACAACAACAGCACCACACTATGTGGTAGACGGACTGACATACAACAGCAGCTCCACACTATGTGGTAGACGGACTGACACACTGGATGTTCAGATTAGCCACAACTCGAGCAAGATTTATCAGTGCTGCAGGGCAGGTGGGTTCCCGCCCTCTACATCAGCGACCGTGCCTGCAGTAACCACCTCACTCGCCATTCCCCAGATATACTTTCATATTCTACACACTACCCAACTCCACAGTGTAGAGGAATCAACTGCAACTTCGCCCATGGCACACTATATGACCGTTTCCGGTTTCAATAATTTATTCTTTACCATCTCATGAGTCATAAAGGGCGGGTTCGAATCCTGGTCGCGGCAATTGGCTCAAACCCAACGCAGGTACTCATCAGTTCTGGGTTGGTCGATAAATGGGCACCTGGATTGAGTTGGTGTGTGTGTGTGTGTGTGTGTGTGTGTGTGTGTGTGTGTGTGTGTGTACACGATAGCCGTAAAGGCATCGCACACACAAGAGTAATATACGATGCAACTCTCTCCCCATAACACATAAACAGTGATCACGAGCGAGCGCGCACACAAGACTAGAAACTTGTTTGCCCACCATGGAAGAGAGAAGAGTAAGGGGTGACCTAAGTGAAGCCGGATAGACAGGCGCAGACACTGCACAGTTCTTGGAAAGTTGTAGGTATGGAATAGAGAACATAACATGAAATTAAGCAAAAATACATTAATAAAAATAACAATAAAATGATAATGTGAAAAATGATAATGTTAAAAAGATGGAGCAGTGGATGACGAACAAACTGCACGAGGGTAAAACTCCTTGTTCGTATAGTCAATACAGATTTACATATAGGTAATTCCACAGCCTCTGTAATGAAGCGATAACATCCTAACGCGTTCGCGTCCGAGTTCTGGAGAGGGTGACCCACTTACAACCACCCTAACTCTTCATTCTCCCTTCTGGAGTTACTCCATGACCGGTTACCTGGCGCAAGCTACGCTGTATGTGTGCTTATATATCTATCTATCTATCTATCTATCTATCTATCTATCTATATATATATATATATATATATATATATATATATATATATACACACACACGTGTATGTGGGTGGGTAGGGCGGTTAAGCCATTCTTTCGTGTTTCCTTGCGCTACCTCGCTAACGCGGCAGAGACAAAGTATATAATATATATATATATATATATATATATATATTACATGTAAAAGGTGGTTTAGTAAGTATATCAATGTTCATTATATAAAGTTAATATAAGGTACATATACAAGGTCGAGACGTGGGTCAGCAAGAGTGTAAAACCCTCTCCCAGTCATGCACAAACAGTAATCACACTATACACACCTGGCATCACGGCTCTTACCATCCAGGAGTCGGGATTAACTAAGCAAAAATAGAGTAAATCCCAGTCATTACCAGGCAGCCTTGTCTCGGGTTAATCAGTCTAATCCTTAACATAGTGTCCCAAATTACTCGCCAGCAGATTATGCTGTTTATAAGAATTTATCGCATGAGGAACGAGCGAGGAGCGCAACAGCTGTCCACGAGTCCATTACGGCTTAATCCATTCGTGGCTTCCGTGCAAACCCGGAGCCTCTCGCCCACTGACTGACCCGTGCCTCCAACACACACACACACACACACACCTTAATAGCTCAAGAGTCTCATGGACGTGTTCTTGGGTAGTACTGTCGTGCTCAAGGGTCCTACCGCTCTGCGTCGTGCTCAAAACTCCTACTAACAGGCCTGAAAATCATACAGTCGTGTTCCAAACTCGCGCCGGCCGTCGTGCTCAAGGAAATTACCCTCACGCTCAAGGGTTCTATCACAAGACTCGAAGATTGCAGTCTTGCTCAAGGGTCGTACTAACGTGTTCAAGGGTCGTTCAAAAGTGCTTAAAGGCAGACCGTCGTGCACAAAGGCAGTACCATCCAGTACGTGTTGCAGAATCAACATTTCTAGGCTGTTTCTCTACGCCAAATGATGATGAAAACACGGTCAACTTTTCCTCAGTTTAACAGCGAATACATCGTAAAGGGAAGAGAAAAGCCACGACATATGAAGCCAAGAATGCCCGTCTTATCGCCCAGCCTCACCGAGATCAGGGATGCTTCTCCATCACAAGTCTCATAACCATCTTTCATTAAATGTGAAGGATTGGACACACTTGATGCAAAGCGGGTTCTAGGTGGGGGACACTAGGAAATTACCGTAGCCTCGTCCTTTATCCCACTCATAATACCGTGGGGAAAATCAGGTACATATTACTGCCTTTGAAATCGCTCTCAGTCCATGCCCAGACTGATGAAAGTGAAGACACGTAGAAATAACATCTAAAGAAAAAAATTCTTCAAGCACACGACTATGACAACTAACACTCATACATAATTCCCAGTCGCTCCCAGGATGTCTCGTCCAGCGCATCCAATACTCTCAACACACTTCTGACTTATCCTTGATCCTCTGAGCACGACAGTTCCACTAGACCGCGTTGAGCTCAACGGTGTAAATAAATACCCTCCCCCCCACGACAATATCACTGTGTAGTTTACTTAGACAACTTGTGCATCAGTGGTCAGCCGCCCTGTGCCTCTCTGTTGGGCAGGAGAAACTGCGTGTGTCCATGTGCAAGTGACTGTATACATGTGGGTATGTATGTATGGGGAGGCCAGGTATATCAAGTTGGTCAGGCTACTGTCGTATAGTATATGTAAGCCAGCCTACGACAAGAGATATCAAAAAGACAGCGGGGGACGCAGCCCCTTGTGTACGCTGATGTTGACGTAACCCACTCCTTCCACAGTGATGAGCTGCAGACGTGGTACAGTCCACGTTATTCTCATGTCACACTAACACATACTCAGAGGGAAAGAAATCCGTGCGTTCAAACACATTCATCTCCCTCTTTTTTTTCCTCTATCTTTGCCACACCACACGCATGTACCTTGTTCCTACAAGATGAAAAAAAAAAAAAAAATGCGGGCACAGACGCATAGAAACAAGTGATTACTGCAGACTTACATGATATTAATATAAATGAGAGGGAAGAGAACAAGGCTACTGGCGTGCGCGCACACACACACACACACACACACACACACACACACACACACACACCTAACAACTCTATGCAATCTTTCATTCTCCTTCAATATTACGTTCTTATTCTTCTTGAGTTAAACTTGTACGAAAATGAAAAAAAAAATCAAAAACGAAAATCACAAGATACTTTACATGTATACATACGAACTTATTGCATTAAAGATATCATATCTCTATCATTACTATGTGGTGTCTAGTTCATCATTATCCACAAATCAAAATGTTCAAGTACTGTTCTGTGCGCAGCAGCCTCAAGATCGTACCTTAGCAACTAACTAACAGGCCAATCTTCGGTATGTACCACAAGTTACACATTTCTAAATGTACAGTGACCCTACGTCTCCCACACACTCTCCCACCAAGTATATATTATACACTGAAACCTGAGAACATTTACTGTATGTTATGTACTGCCCACTCCGGCCACTTGCCCTACAGTAGCAGAACCTTCGCAATAGATGAATTAACCATATCAAACTTAACCGCTACTATTTCCCACAGGCCATTTCTGGCTTACCACGAGAGATTCCAGTTACTCGCTGGAGGTTAAATTAATCTGTCTATGTAAACTAAAAACTCATGATTGTGAAAACCTTTGATGTGTCCAGTTTAGTAAAACAACAAAATCATTAGAGTAATAAAAATGTTTGTAAAGGATTAGATTCCCTTCTCAAAATTCTTCAATAACGTTCATCTTATAACAGAAAAATGCAGAGAGAGAGAGAGAGAGAGAGAGAGAGAGAGAGAGAGAGAGAGAGAGAGAGAGAGAGAGAGAGAGAGAGAGAGAGAGAGAGAGAACGTTTCAGATTACACGAGACCGATTCAGACTTGCGTCAACATATACGTACATACTACCAGGTTTGGAACTGTCACAAACCACTAGTATATTCCTTGCTAAGAAGATAAGGAACTATATACCAATTTTTCATAATATACAGAGACCTTTCAAGACGCAAACAACTGTTAGACACAAAACCTTGAAACTGTAACTATGGCGAAAATATATGACGCAGCCAAAATCAACTGTGAACATCACGAGAAAACTATGCACATGTTCCCTTATTAAATAAAGCGGTATATAATCAGCATACACCTGGTCTGCTATTCTCACACAACTTTTTGATTAGTAAAAAGATTTTGTAAAGTTCAAAACACTCAAAATCAGAATATCACAAGTAAAGCCATGACGCCTGGAACCTAACCCATTAGCGACGGTGTTGATATATTCCGTGAAGCATAGAAATAACGGCCCACATCACTTACTGGCAGGCGCTAAACATGGTGATCCTCCAGATTCTCGACTGGACCTCAAGCAGCATAAACCATCCTACCAACCATTACCTCCTGCCACCAGAAATCCCTCGTCCCCGAGCTGGAGTTCGGCACCACAACCACAGGGAGCCCCTCCGAGTCTGTACAGACCGTTACAAGAATACCTCCGTCCCGTCCATTGTGGACATCACGTAGAACTTGTGAACTGTCAATTAATCTCCACCTTTGTATTAGTGTAAGGACTTTACCGTTTACTGACATGCATATTTTATGTCCATACCTCAAGCCTTCTACTGCAGCTATTTCAGTAAACTTCATCAATAATATTCATAAACATTAACACACACACACACACACACACACACAAATATATATGTGTGGGGGAGGGGGGGTCTGCTCTAAGGCTAGCTCGTGCAAGTCACACCTTAACATACCATTACCTATACATACGCGCCGCTATAATATAATCCAACCCCTGTGTCTTTCATGTTATACGAGCATTAGCACATTACAGCATCATCAGACAACATTTACTAAATCTGTATCTGTAAACCATGCGACATTCGTGTATATACAGCGTAAGCAGTACGATAACCCAGTCTGATCATCGTGCTCAAAGAATGTCATCCTACTTAAGAGGTTTAGTTTTTGTACTGAAGGGATTAAGTCGTCATACTTAACGGGTTAAGGTTTTGCGTGGTCATGATGCCACTATTCTTAAAGCTGTCTGGGCGTCCTTAATGCTCTGCTGACCAATATATTTCGCAGAGAGGGATCAGAGGCCATCACTTACCTGTCTCCACCATTACCACCTACGTACACCAGCAACAGCTTGTACTTACAAGCATCTACGACTGAACGACAGGGAGAGTGCGTAGCGCTCACCGCATGTTCTTGCTGAACTGCACCATTTCTTTCTGCTATGACGTCTCTCGTATACTCATCTTTTCAAGGCTCAATGAGGACTGCCTTCAGCCATGAGTCTAGTCTTCCTTTTGAGAGAACTGTGGTGGGTGGGAGGTACCGAGAATGTTGGGTGTTTAGTGACATCCTGAGCAGACGCTACGCTTCCTGTTTCCTCGTCTTACATACGTGACACTTGAACCACGGTGAATGTTTTGAATAACTCGCAATGAACCTGAAGCACCAAGGTTCGACCCCTCGTTATGAAACCCTGGCCGTCATAACTAACGGTCGTACTCTCGTGCTCAAAAGGTCTTGGCATCGCTCACTGAATCATTGTCTTTATAATAAATGCCTCCTGCTAATGCTACGAATGTTATATATATGAGAAAAGTAATTGCGCCAGTTGAAACAGGTAAAATTATAATGCTGGCAACTCACCGTCCTACACACACACACACACACACACACACACACACACCAGGAGACTTTGAAAGAAGAATGGCAAAAGGCGAGAGTAAACGAAGCCAGGAGAATGGGTAAGGAATGGGAGGTTTGCAGAGAAGCAAGCAGTGCTAGGATGTGCTAGATATGCGTGTGGCAAGCGTAAGTGGACGGATTAGAAAGGGTAGTGAAAGGTGGGAGGAAGAAGCAAAATTGCCAGTGAAAGAGAAAAGAAAGGTACATGGGCGGTACTTACTAGAAAGGCATGCAAATGAATGAGAGAAAGTGGTATAAGGTAAAGAGGAGGGTGCAGGGGTTGAAAAAGAGGGCAAAGGAGAGTTGGAGTAAGCGAATATCAGGAGTATAGGGAGAATTAGATGTTTCGGAAGGAGGTTAATAGTATGAGTAAAACAAGAGAATAAATGGGAACATCGGTGAATGGGGCAGATGGGGAAGTGGTAACAAGTAGTGATGAAGTGAGGAGGAGACATAGTGAATATTTTCATTGACTGGTGAATGTGTCTCGTGATAGGCTGGCAGATGCTAGATGTTTGGGTAGGGGAGGAGAGTGGTTTAGTGAAGAGAGATGAGGTGGTGAAAGCCTTACTTGAGATGAAATGCGGCAAGGCTGCTGAAGTGGAAGGTATTGCAGGTGAATTTCTTAATAAAGGGTGTGACTGTGTTGTTGACTGGTTAATCAGGATCTTTATGTATGTATGGGTCACGGTGAGGTGCCTGAGGATTGGCGAAATGCATGTATAGTGTCACTGTATACAAGCACAGGAATAAAGGTGAGTGTTCGAACTACGGAGATATGTTTGTTGACTGTACCTGATAAGTTGTATGGAAGAGTGGTGATGGGAGAGGGTGAAGACATGTACAAAGCCTCAGATTTTGGAGGTACAATGTGGTTTCAAAGGAGTTAAGAGATATGTGGATCACGTGTTTGCTCTAAAAAATGTGTCAGAGAAATTATTAGAAAAACAGAACGACATGTATGCGGCATTTATGGAGAAAGCATAGGCTAGTGCTGATAAGAATATCTTGTGGAAGTTGTTTAGACTATGTGGTATGAGGGAAAAGCTGCTAGCAGCAATGAGAGGTCTTAATGATAGTGAAAGGTGTGCATACAAGTAGGAGGAGAGGAGAGCTTCCAAGCGAAGGCTGGTCTGCGGCAGTGAAGCGTGATGTCACAATGTCTGTTCAATTTACTTATGGAAGGGGTGGTAAGGGAGGCAAATGCAAGTCTTTGGAGAGCGAGGCGAGTATCAAGTCAGTAGGAGACGAAGGGGCCTGGAAAAGGCTCAGTTTCTGTTTGCTGATGAAGAAGCCCTGGTGGCAAATTCTGGTGTAAAATTGCAGAAGTTCGTGACTAAGTTTGGAAGAGTGAGTGAAAGGAGGAAGTTGATAACAAATGTCTATAAAAGCAAGTTATTACGTTTAACAGGGTTGAGGGACAGGTGAGTTGGGGTGCAAGTCTGAATGGAGAAAACCTGAAAGAATTGAAAAGTTTTAGATACCAGGCCGTGGGCACTGGCGGCTACTGGAGCCATGGAAGCGGAAGTAAGTTACAGGTTGGGTGAGGGGGTAGAAGGTTCTGGGAGCACTGAACAATGTGTGGAAAGAGAGGTCGTTGTCTGAGAGGGCAAAAATAGGTTATGTCTGAATGAACACTAGTCCCAACATTGTTTATATGAATGCAAGGAACGAGCTATATATGAGGAAGTTTGGAGGAGGATGGATGTGTAGGAAATGAAATACTTGGACAACATGTGGTGTGAGGTAGTTTGATCAAGTAATGTAAGGGTAAGAGATATGTGTCGTAATAAAAAGTGTGGTCGAGAAAACTGAAAAGGGTGAGCTGAAATGGTCTGGACTCCTAAACAGAATGGATAAGGATAGGCAGACAAAGAGAAAGTGTCAGAATTGGAGGGAACAAGAAGGGAGAGATCAAATTGGAGTAAGAAAAATTTTGAATGCTTGGGGCCTGAACATGCAGGCGTGTGAAAAGCGTGCACTGGATAGAGTGAATTGGAACGATGTGGTATAAAGGGTTTCACGAACTATCAATAGACTGCACCATGGCATGTGAAGTGGCCGGGAAAGGTGTGTGTGGCCTGGCTGTAGATAGGAAGCCCTGGTTCCGGTGCATTATACACTACAGCTAGAGAATGAATGAGAACGAATGCAACCTTTCTTTGCCTACTCCTGGAGCTATCTCGCTAACGCGGGAAACGGCCATAAATAAATGAATAAATAAATAAATAAATGGGAACATCGGTGAAGGGGGCTAATGGGGAGGAAATGACAAGTAGTGGTGATTTGAGAAGGAGATGGAGTGAGTATTTTGAGGGTTTGTTGAATGTGTTAGATGATACGAGTGGCAGATATAGGGTGTTATGGTCTAGGTGGTGTGCGAAGTGAGAGGGTCAGGGAGAATAGTTTGGTAAACAGAGAAGAGAGTGAAAGCTTTGCAGAAGGTGAAAGCCGGCAAGGCGGCGGGTTTGGATGGTACTGAAGTGGAATTCATTAAAAAAGGAGGAAGGATGTGTTGTTGACTGGTTTGTGAGGATATTCAATGTATGTATGGCTCATGGTGAAGTGCCTGAGGATTGGCGGAATGCATGCATAATGCCACTGTACAAAGGCAAAGGGGATAAAGGTGAGTGTTCAAATTACAGAGGTATAAGTTATTGAGTATTCATGGGAAATTATATGGGAAGGTATTGATCGAGAGGATCAAGGCATGTACAGAGGATCAGATTGAGGAAAAGCAGTGTGGTTCAGAAGTAGTAGAGGATGTGTGGATCAGGAGTTTGCTTTGAAGAATGAACGTGAGAAATACTTAGAAAAACAAATGGATTTGTATGTAGCATTTAAGGACCTGGAGAAGGCATATGATAAAATTCATAGAGATGCTCTGTGGAAGGTATTAAGAGTATATGGTGTGGGTGGCAAGTTGCTAGAAGCAGTGAAAAGTTTTTCTCAAGGATGTAAGGCATGTGTACGAGTAGGAAGAGAGGGAAAAGATTGGTTCCCAATGAATGTCGGTTTGCGGCAGGGGTGTGTGATGTCTCCATGGTTGTTTAATTTGTTTATGTATGGGGTTGTTAGGGAGGTGAATGCAAGAGTTTTGGAGAGAGGGGCAAGTATGCAGTCTGTTGTGGATGAGAGGGCTTGGGAGGTGAGTCAGTTTTTGTTCGCTGATGATACAGCGCTGGTGGCTGATTCGGGTGAGAAACTGCAGAAGCTGGTGACTGAGTTCGGTAAAGTGTATGAAAGAAGAAAGTTGAGAGTAAATATGAATAAGAGCAAGGTCATTAGGTACAGTAGGGTTGAATGGAGAAAAATTGGAGGACGTGAAGTGTTTTATATATCTGGGAGTGGATTTGACAGCGGATGGAACCATGGAAGTGAGTCACGGGGTGGGAGAGGGGGTGAAAGTTCTGGGAGCGTTGAAGAATGTGTGGAAGACGAGAACATTATCTCGGAAAGCAAATATGGGTATGTTTGAAGGAATAGTGGTTCCAACAATGTCATATGGTTGCGAGGCGTGGGCTATACATATGGTTGTGCGGAGAAGGGGGATGTGTTGGAATGAGATGTTTGAGGACAATATATAGTGTGATGTGGTTTGATGTAGTAACTAATGAAAGGGTAAGAGAGATGTGTGGTAATGAAAAGAATGTGGTTGAGAGAGCAGAAGAGGGTGTTTTGAAATGGTTTGGTCACATGGAGAGAATGAGTGAGGAAAGATTGACAAAGAGGATATATGTGTCAGAGGTTGAGGGAACGAGAAGTGGGAGACCAAATTGGAGGTGGAAGAATGGAGTGAAAAATATTTTGAGCGATCGTGGCCTGGATATGCAGGAGGGTGAAAGGTGTGCAAGGAATAGAGTGAATTGAAACGATGTACTATACCGGGGTCGACGTGCTGTCGATGTATTGAACCAGGGCATGTGAAGCGTCTAGGGTAAACCATGGAAAGTTTTGTGGGGCTTGGATGTGGAAAGGGAGCTGTGGTTTCGGTGCATTATCCATGACAGATAGAGACCGAGTGTGAACGAATGTGGCCTTTGTTGTCTTTTCCTAGCGCTACCTCGCGCGCGTGCGGGGGGGAGGGAGATGTTATTTCATGTGTGGGGGGGTGGCGACGTGAATGAATACAGGCAGCAAGTATGAATCATATATATATATATATATATATATATATATATATATATATGTATATATATATATATATATATATATATATATATATATATATATATATATATATATATATATATATATATATCTGTGTGCGTATATATATGTATACGCTGAAATGTATAAGTATGAATATGTGTGTGTGTGGTCGTGTATGTATATACATGTGTATATGTGTATATGTTAGTGGGTTGGGCCATTCTTTCGTCTGTTTCTTGCGCTACCTCGCTAACGCGGGAGACAGCGACAAAGTATAATAAATAAATAAATAAATGAATTTATATATATATATATATATATATATATATATATATATATATATATATATATTTTTTTTTTTTTTTTTTTTATACTTTGTCGCTGTCTCCCGCGTTTGCGAGGTAGCGCAAGGAAACAGACGAAAGAAATGGCCCAACCCCCCCCCCCCCCCCCATACACATGTATATACATACGTCCACACACGCAAATATACATACCTACACAGCTTTCCATGGTTTACCCCAGACGCTTCACATGCCTTGATTCAATCCACTGACAGCACGTCAACCCCGGTATACCACATCGCTCCAATTCACTCTATTCCTTGCCCTCCTTTCACCCTCCTGCATGTTCAGGCCCCGATCACACAAAATCTTTTTCACTCCATCTTTCCACCTCCAATTTGGTCTCCCTCTTCTCCTCGTTCCCTCCACCTCCGACACATATATCCTCTTGGTCAATCTTTCCTCACTCATTCTCTCCATGTGCCCAAACCACTTCAAAACACCCTCTTCTGCTCTCTCAACCACACTCTTTTTATTTCCACACATCTCTCTTACCCTTACGTTACTCACTCGATCAAACCACCTCACACCACACATTGTCCTCAAACATCTCATTTCCAGCACATCCATCCTCCTGCGCACAACTCTATCCATAGCCCACGCCTCGCAACCATACAACATTGTTGGAACCACTATTCCTTCAAACATACCCATTTTTGCTTTCCGAGATAATGTTCTCGACTTCTACACATTCTTCAAGGCCCCCAGAATTTTCGCCCCCTCCCCCACCCTTTGATCCACTTCCGCTTCCATGGTTCCATCCGCTGCCAGATCCACTCCCAGATATCTAAAACACTTCACTTCCTCCAGTTTTTCTCCATTCAAACTCACCTCCCAATTGACTTGACCCTCAACCCTACTGTACCTAATAACCTTGCTCTTATTCACATTTACTCTTAACTTTCTTCTTCCACACACTTTACCAAACTCAGTCACCAGCTTCTGCAGTTTCTCACATGAATCAGCCACCAGCGCTGTATCATCAGCGAACAACAACTGACTCACTTCCCAAGCTCTCTCATCCCCAACAGACTTCATACTTGCCCCTCTTTCCAAAACTCTTGCATTTACCTCCCTAACAACCCCAACCATAAACAAATTAAACAACCATGGAGACATCACACACCCCTGCCGCAAACCTACATTCACTGAGAACCACTCACTTTCCTCTCTTCCTACACGTACACATGCCTTACATCCTCGATAAAAACTTTTCACTGCTTCTAACAACTTTCCTCCCACACCATATATTCTTAATACCTTCCACAGGTAAACCACCGTATATGAATAAAGTTACTTTCCATATACGTTAATATCATACAAAAAACGAACTTTTAAATTTTTCACAGGACACAGTGTACGGAGAAATATACCATCTGAACGGTACATTATACCACCATGAATGTAATCATAACAGAGCGTTGACCACGACCTACCGCCACTACCTTCAAAATTCTTAAATTACTGTTACTCTTTTTTTTTCACTGTTCTGATCTCTTTAACCCCATTTCTTTTCTTTTTTCTTTTTCGCTTTAGGCCTGGTCCAGATAATGACTTATACCCTTGTATGCAGCCTTCGACATACCTCTACCGCTATACATACAGAAAGATATCTTTGCAAGCCCAGATGGAAATCATGATTTTCACGTTAGATGATCGAATAACATCATCACCGAGATATACACTGTGGAGAGAAGGACGAGAAGTGCACAAGAGGGCACCTAGATGGAATGGATACTGAAACAATAGAGATGGACGAATGACAAACAGTCGTGGTAAAATCAACAGGTAACATACACGAGAAATCGAGTCAACAACATGGGACAGAAGCTGAACAACTCCCTACCTGTATGTTACAGGAATGTTCCAATACTGTATAGTACAGGAATGTTCCAATACTGTATAGTACAGGAATGTACTATACGAAGGTAAGGCTCATTTAGTTATGAACATTGGCTGAAATGACTGACCACACGGGACGTGTTGAAAAAATGATCTGATATGAATTGAGAGACATTCATATGAAAATAGGTTGATTTGAATATGAAGAGCCATTTTATGAAAATAAGTTGATATTAATGTCCAGACGGGATATCTTATGAACACTGGCTGATGGGAAATCTTTATGAAAATAGGCTGACATGAAGGTTGAGAGAAATCTTTATGAAAATATGCTGATACGATTGTGGAGACATTTCCATAAAAATAAGCTACGAAGCCTAAGACATTTATATGAAAATAGGCTGATATCAATGTCCGGCACATCTTATATGAAAATTGGATAATCTGAATGTCGGAGACATCTATGTGAAAGGCTGAATGTCTGAGCCATTTATATGAAGATGGGTTTATATGAATGTGTAAAAGTTAAAAGTATGTAGACTGATAAGAACTCACCAAACACTTAAATGAAAATAGGCTCATACTGTATGAATGCACGTGACATTTCAATGAAAATAGGCTGACACGAATGCCCGAGATAACCAAATTAAAACAGGGCGATATATATTGCCCGTGACATTTCAAGAACAAGGTAATATAAATGCCAGACACGTTTGAAGGGCAGGAAAGTGCTACAAACGCAAGAAACATTCAAAGAACAACAAGGTAATATAAATGCCCGACATTTAAAGGACAAATATGAAATAAAATGTCCGACCACATATTAAAGGACAAGATGATGATGTACATGCTAAAGGCATTTTCCTATAAAATGAAATTTCAAGGATGTTGAGGAAAAAGGCGCACTGTTTCAGAAGATTCACTGACAACCCACTGGAGAAACCTAAGAACCTACTGGAGAACTAACTCCTGAGTGTATGAGATCAGCCAAGTTGTAGAAGGCATGCAGAGGTGAGGGCTGCCACCTGAGTGAACAGAAGAGGAACAGTGCTGGTTGGTCTTCAGCCGAACGCTGGCAACTGACACAAGCCACCAACACAGATACATAACTGGTTGGTCCACAGGGACAGCAAGGTTTGCGTATTTATTTTAGAAATAGATAAATAAAATTTCAGAAGGTTGTGACATTCACCCTTTGGCTACAACTTCGTTACTGGCATCACGGAAATCAATGACAAATCTATGATATTTTGATTATGAACCGAGCGGTTCTGAAACACTCGACAAAAGAAACTGCACGCCAAAATGTTAACTGGTACAAAATTCTTGTTCCTCAATGTTTTCATTTAGATAATGACATTACAGACCACTGATCGTGTCTGGACCTCTCCTCATCTCATATATAAGTATAGGCAATTTATACAAGGGAAGACAGGACGTGGAACTTGTTCTAGACGCCTGCAAACAAAATGAGAACGAACAGAGATCTATCGCCCGTGTACAAGGTTGGGTAAGACTCGATCTGACAAGAAACTGGGTAACTACAAAACAGGATATGTTCTCACGTGTAAGTAGGTAAGGTAAATAGGTATGTAGGTAGCTGAAACTTAAGTCGTAGGTAGATAGGTAAACGTCCTCGGCCTGACAAACAAATCAGGACGTAGGTAGCGTTGTACACTGGTAAATACCTGGATCTACTGATGGACGGCAAGAAAGGTGGGTGAAGACTCGGCCAGGCATCCTTACCTAGGACCATAGTATGGTCCGGCCTGCCTGCCGGCTATATATGAATACGTTTTTGTAGCCGTCCATCAATCCATCGGCAACACGACATGCATCCAGGCGGAGTACCGCCCACCGTGGGGTGGAGGGTGGGGAGCCCACCAACACAGGGCGGGGGCCGCTGGCAGCGGGACCACACCTCACCGGATCGATCCCCTCTCGCACGCTAACCGCTCACCACATCTCAACCGGGGCCCCCAAATCCATCATGCTGACACCGGCCGTAAAACGGAACTAGCTCGTTCATGAGCGCGTGTTACGACCTCCCCCAGGTCGTCGCCGTGGCCACCGCCCCTCGCGGGATCTATCAAGTATTGAGGCAGCCATCAGCAGCTCCCGGGAGATATACTCCCATACTTGACCACTTAACCTTACCCTTGAGCCCAACGGAGCGATCCTCGAGCACGACGGAGCGATCCTCAAGCACGAAAGCGATCCTTGAGCACGACGGAGCGATCCTTGAGCACGACGGAGCGATCCTTGAGCACGACGGAACGATCCTTGAGCACGACGGAGCGATCCTCAAGCACGACGGAGCGATCCTTGAGCACGACGGAACGATCCTTGAGCCCAACGGAGCGATCCTCGAGCACGACGGAGCGATCCTCAAGCACGACGAAGCGATCCTTGAGCACGACGGAGCGATCCTTGAGCACGACGGAGCGATCCTTGAGCACGACGGAGCGATCCTTGAGCACGACGGAACGATCCTTGAGCACGACGGAGCGATCCTCAAGCACGACGGAGCAATCCTTGAGCACGACGGAACGATCCTTGAGCCCAACGGAGCGATCCTCGAGCACGACGGAGCGATCCTCAAGCACGACGAAGCGATCCTTGAGCACGACGGAGCGATCCTTGAGCACGACGGAGCGATCCTCGAGCACGACGGAACGATCCTCAAGCACGACGGAACGATCCTCAAGCACGACGAAGCGATCCTTGAGCGCGACGGAACGATCCTTAAGCACGACGGAACGATCCTTGAGCACGACGGAGCGATCCTTGAGCACGACGGAGCGATCCTCGAGCACGACGGAACGATCACTGAGCACGACGGA
Source organism: Panulirus ornatus (assembly GCF_036320965.1). Lineage (NCBI taxonomy): Eukaryota > Metazoa > Arthropoda > Malacostraca > Decapoda > Palinuridae > Panulirus > Panulirus ornatus. The sequence goes on along the minus strand of NC_092224.1, from coordinate 1,575,347 downwards.
GCGATCCTCGAGCAAGACGAAGCGATCCTTGAGCACGACGGAGCGATCCTCAAGCACGACGAACCGATCCTTAAGCACGACGGAACTATCCTTGAGCACGACGGAGCGATCCTTGAGCACGACGGAACGATCCTTGAGCGCGACGGAGCGATCCTTGAGCACGACGGAACGATCCTTGAGCACGACGGAGCGAACCTTGAGCACGACAGAACGGTCCTTTAGCACGACGGAGCGATAACTGAGCACAACGGAGCGATCCTCGAGGATGACGGAGCGATCCTTGAGCACGACGGAACGATCCTGGAGCAAGACGGAGCGATCCTCAAACACGACGGAGCGATCCTTGAGCACGACGGAGCGATCCTTGAGCACGACGGAGAGATCCTTGAGCACGACGGAGCGATCCTTGAGCACGACGGAACGATCCTCAAGCACGACGGAGCGATTCTCGAGCACGACGGAGCGATTCTCGAGCACGACGGAGCGATCCTTGAGCAAGACGGAGCGATCCTCGAGCAAGACGGTACGGTGCAATCTTTCCGTATGTTGGTCTGGCCTTAGGCCTGACCCTTGAAGCCAGGATATCTTACCACACGGCTGTAGCTTAAGGAGACTAACGTCATCGTCAAGGATCATATAGTCATACTTAGGAACAGTCCCACCGTGCTCTGGAGCCGCCGTCATACTCAGGGATCTTATGGTCACGCTGCAGGAGCGTCGTGCCGTCAGGTTGGGAGGCCGTGCCCTCGTGTTTCTGGGGGTTAGCGACACGTAGGTGACTCGCCTCACCCAAATGCCTCTTCCCTCCACTGGGCGGCTCCCCTAACTCCAGCTCACCTGCCACCTGCCCAATTATACCTACATGATCCTCAACCATAATCAAACATCTTCAGCAAAATCTGAAAATACAACTCCTGTATTTACGATCTTCCAGCAATACATAAATTACATATGACAACTACAAACGAAAGGCTCAGAGATAACTATAATAATTCATGGCATTGCTGTTCTTCATCAGATTACATCCACAATGTACATGGTCATAATAGACTTTATAAGGATTCGTCTGCCACTAGCGGAGGAAGAGGTAGTGAGTGATGGTTCATTTACTGGTCAGGGTCTGACACTGGTCACTAACCCGAGCCAGGCAGGACGGTAGGCGCCACCCTCCACCACACCACAAAAAGTAATTAACTAGTGGTTGTGCGAGGGGGGGGGGGGGGTGTTCGGCGTCACGACGCGCGTCACCAGAACGTCCAACTCGCCCGACGTTACACGAAATGTCATGGGCGGTGACGACTATCCCAGCGTTCAGAGTGACGGCTGCGTCACCAGAGGCTCCGGGGGAACACTACCTGCCACACGACACCAACTGTTGGTCAACATCACCAGCGGCGTCAGGCTCCCACTCACAGCGGTGACACACGGACGAAGCGGGTGGAGGTGGGTGGTAGTGGTGAGCCAGGCTGGGGGAGGGGAGGGGGAGTGGTAGGAGGAGGGATAAGTCATGCACGCTATGATTGACACACACACACACACACACACACACACACACACACAGACCAGGACGCCGTGGAATGTGTTGGTATCGATTCACCAACCCAAAGACCAGGAGACAGACGGACGGACGGACGGACGGTCAGACAGACGCCGTAACTAGCGCTGGGCCGGGCCATCCTCCTCCTCCTCCTGCTCCACTGTACTGGTCACCAACATTACTCATCACCCGTCATCACCACCACCACCACCGCGCGGCCAGTCTCCCGCACCCACCGCTCTCCTTATGACGGCGGCACACCCGGGGTACGACGCCGGTAAGACCCATGACCTGGCTCTTCAAGATCAGGTCAAAGGGTAATTCATCACAGCCAAGGGTCGTTAACGAAGTGTTCAAACCTCAATTGTCATGAGCAGTAACGTCGTACCTCAAAAATGCTACTTTCGGCAAACAGAAAACGACATGTACAAATCTGTATAGAACTAGCGATAATCACAAGAGGCGCTTCGCTACGGCCGAACAGGCCAGCAGTAACGGTCAGGCAGACACACAACACACACGGCTGCAATGAATGGTGTTCCCGGCCACGCTGGTGATTACGAGAGAAAACGTGAAGTGATCCTTCTAAAGCAAACACTTTATTACTATTTGGTGCAAACATGGTGAACATGACGGGAAAAGAACTGATTCAAGGAGAAGGCAGCCAACACATCCAGCAACACGCCTCGTTCAACACAAACTTTTAAGAGTAATAAAGTCTTCCCACTTGCCTGCCCCTTACCGTCCTGTCCAGTCAGTCAACCAGTTTCTCATAACATAATTGAGTCACAATTCTCTCCCTATGTACCAGACTTTAGACTATTTCGTTCATACATGAAGGCTCATAATCCTTTCAAACATCATATCATTGAGACTTATCAGGTACATGAAGAATAACATCGTACCTACCAAGTTTACTTTTCAAATATGAAAATTTCTAAGAAAAAACAAAACTTGTTGCCCTTCATATATTCATTCAACAGCAATTCATATTCTGTAAGTTGTCCAATGAAATAACGATGAGTCTGTTAGCTCAGACAAAGGTAAATGTTTTATAATTCACTATTGCCTTTACCCAGGTCGCACCCAGTTGCCCGCCCATCTATGAAGTCAAGGGTAGGCCATACCAGTGGAAGCAAGTGTTCAACAGATGCTTGGAGGTCATCAAACGTTTAATGTCCCTGACATGAATGTGCACATCTAAATCTGAACCAGTACAGCGAACTGGAGGTCAGGTTAAAGAAGACATTAAACACAAGTCTGAATACAATGTAAACTTACAAGACGCCTGCTTCCTCAATACTGATGATCCTGCACCAATACAGACATGTTTGATGTTTGAAAATTATATAATAAAATTCCTTACACAGGATACTTTTCCATCATAATTTTACGATACATATATGCAGTAAGAGTGATTGAATCTAACAATACGATAAACGAAAGTAATATAAAATAAATTATAAATACAGTAACACATTTTCAAACCTATCATTCGACTATTCTATAACTTAATATAATCTAATCAACAAAGCTGAACCTTGAGTAATGATTATTATCGTTTCTACATCACCCACTCTTAATCCATCATATCCACGACTTCCATATTTCACAAAATAAAAACAATCTTAAATTTCAGAGCAGATATTACAAGGTAAACAACTTGCAGAAAAAAGAAAACGGAGAACAAAGGAACCCTAACAGATAAGGAAATGAAAAAAAAAAAAACCTTGTTGACCGACGATAGTTCAGCTTGGCTTAATAATCAGCTTGGTTTCCTCATAACAAATACTGTTGCGTTATCCACGTACAAAACACCTGGTAATTTCCTAATGGTGACCCAGGTGACCCAGAGACATATCTTAATTTGGAAATGGGGGAGTCAACCTGTCTCCAGATTGTCTCAAAGTCAATTTAAATGCAACATTTTCAGGAATCAAGCTGATTATATAAAGATAACTCTACAGACAGAAATGGATATATAGACAATTAAATAAACACGACAAATGTATACACAGATAGATAGATAGATAGATACAGACAGACAGACGGACAGATAAGACAGATAGATAGATAGAAAGATAGATAGATACAAAGATAATCAGAGATAGAGCAACAGGTGGCCTGGCCTTTGACCTAACTCTTACGAGTCAATTCTGAGGCCGAGCCATCGGCCCGTCCTGCTCATGTGACTTAACAAGGCGGTAATGACCCAGGCACAGCTTCTGTACGTGGCGCATCACGCCCGGTGCTACTGGTTCATGGAATCCGGTAGCGACGCCATGTCCCTTACCACGAAATCTCCCCCTACAAGGAACGAGTAATAAGCGTGCCCTTGCCACTAACAATGTGGCTCTGTTGAAGCCAGGCGTGACCCGTCCATGTGATGGTAACATCATAATAATTACCTCCCTCACCTCATGCTACATCCCAGGGATTCTGTCTCAGTTCTTCCCTCGTCTACAACTCGGGCGTTCTGAAAACTTGCCTCTTGAAACATAAATTAGAAACACAACAACAGCGTATGATAGGAAATGCATCAGTATACTGCAAGAAAAAGACTAATACATTGAATATATATATATATATATATATATATATATATATATATATATATATATATATATATATATATATATACAAACCGTACAAAACATGAGGATTGTATAAGCATCTACCGTCGGTGTTGAAATGAAGACTAGCAACATGCAACAACCACCAGTGTGATATAAACATGAGCGACAAATCCATACAAACTACGTTGCTCTTCATGTTACAGTGATTGGGCTAAATACTCAGTCATTATAAAGATTCAGGGTGTTCATGAACCATCATTACGGATTCGAACCAGAACAAATTATTCATGAACCTAAACAAATTAAAAAAAAATTGCGTGAAAAATACTTTCTCACACAGTGAGTTTCGATGCATTTCCGTTTTTGTCTCGGTTGTAAACTGCGGGATCACATCAGAGTACGTATGGCCCAGTTTCCTGGTCGATGGACTGGGCGCGCCGGTTCGATCCCGGTATGTTGCACGATCGCTGAAAGTGACCCCACCTCCTGTGCTTCTCCTCTCGGGCTTTATGTATAGAACATGGGGTACCGAATGACAGGTTCCCGATACTGCCGACTTGAACAACATGGTGACCCTCAATGAAGAAATATCAAATCGAACTTGGATACAGACGGACTACCGCCTGGACGCGGTGTTAGCGACAATGGTAACTCGCACACGCACACGTACTCTGACCTTGGAAAAAAAATGAAAAGTTCTTTCACACTGCACTAGACCCCATCACTGGACGATCTGTACTTGCCTCCACCTGCCACTATACATGTACCCCTTACCCGTAATATCATTACAATGATCTGGTGTATATCTGGACAGTCTTAAAAAGAAAAGAGAAAAAAAATTCCATTCCATTCTTGTTTTTCGACTGCGATATAAATGTATGAGAGTAATGCAAGAACACCGCTCTACAAGTGACACCGTCCGAGTACTTCCTGCACGCTGTGTGCACTATATTTACGTTCATCATAGGAGACCATTCTGCCTCCACAGCTTGGTCTGGGACCTACAATTCCATTACTGCTTCTCAGTCACCGTGTTTGAGGTCGCGACCCCCAGAGTTACGTGCCCTCCACAACCTGGCTGGGCTGGTATATTGTGAGGGTCTCTATCTAGTGTCTCTCTCTCTCTCTCTCTCTCTCTCTCTCTCTCTCTCTCTCTCTCTCTCTCTCTTCTCTCTCTCTCTCTCTCCTGGGTGTTCATAATATGCCTAATATCTGCAGGGAATCTTCGAGTACCTCAAAGACTCAGTTGGTCTGAAAATGTTTTTTTTTTCATACACTTCACACTCCAGAGTCTCACCATGCAACGCATTATGACAACACTAGTCTTCTAGTTAAGCCAAAGTACGAGCTATGAACAGTAGCCACCAGTCTGGCTTCTCGTATCCTGAAGGTTCAAAAACATCCATCATTTCATATCTGAAGAGCCAACATCTGTTCTGTTGTGTCCACTTACGGCAAGTCCATATCGCTGGTGTGATAATGTTTGTCTGTGTTCGGTATCCTGCACGAGTTTCTGTTTGCGAAATACAGAACTTAAGCTTAACTTTTAAACTGGAAGTTGTTTTTAAGCAATACATTTCAAGACTTGACATTTTTGGAAGCGTGCCAAATAAAAACAGAATACGTTAAAAAGATGAACAAATTCATTAAATCACAACCACCGGAAAATTTGTCATAACGCCCTGTGATGAAACAAAATGTGAAAGACTTCAACCCGGAAATTTTCTGTTTAAGCAACCACTGTGATAATATGTTTGTGTCAACACATTGAACATAAAACTTATCAAATCACGATAATCATGAGAATCCCATCCGGGGAATAAACATATTTCCTAACAGCAACACAACCATGAAATAATTTTCTTATCCAGTAACCGCTTCGACTCTCCTGCTGTCTGCCCGTCCATGTACTTGCCGGCCCTTTGGCCCATCCAAACATTTCACGTCCCACGGTCTGAAGGCCACCGAGTGATACTCCCATAAGGGTAAACATACAGCCCCGTCATGCGACACAGTTGACTTGGGGGTAAGAACGGTCAGTAGCAACGACCTCGACGACGTGGAGTGATCAAGTTCTGCAGGTGTTCACACCGGAGGGTCATTCCACCCGGCTTGATGCGTTGCGGCGGGCCGTGACGTCTTGGCACCTGTGCCACGCCCCTGGCGCGAGAGATGTGGTCACCCTTCCCTCCCTCAGGCAACCATACAAACTATTACTAACATTTGACCTCCATGACCTGCTCAGTTCTGTCCCACATGCAACTTATGTCTAAGACGTGAGTCAACCCAGTTGCAGCTGGGTGACCCTGTTGACATGCGTGCCGTCATACCCACCTGCACGACTAATATACACCTCGGGACCGCTATAAACCCTCAGTTTTTCACCCAGTTTTAACTGTGCTCGCCAAAACTGCACGCGTGGATGGGTAATTAACTGCGCGGTCTTAACTATACAAGCCAACGTTTCGGACTGTAGTTTAAATTCAGCGAAAAGCTGAGCGTGTTTAGCGACCCTGAGACATGAGCGGCAGCGACGCTCCGTCTGCGTCGTTCATCCTCAGTACAGCACCAATATAAAGCATCACCACTCGGGAAGGCTGGGGGTGGGACGAGGTAAGAACGATCCGTAACTGGCAAGGACGTGTCAGTCTTGGTCCGCGTAGCGAGACGATGTGGAATCATGACGAACTATTGCCAACACGATGCCGATCTGTAATTCCCGGTGATTCTCCTTAATGGACAAATCCTGCTGAGTCAAGCGAGACGGCGAGCCCATTACAGCCACCAAACCTAATTTGCTGTCTGAAATTTATCTTGCTATTAAGAGATCATCTCAGGAGCAGATTCCCGTGTAGATATGACTACATCGTAATCACGCTCCCTCCTACACATCACTCCAATTCTACACACACAAAAAAAAAATTCCTTTCTCAAGTGAAATTAAACGTTCAAAGCAACAGAAGTTGTAATGGCGTATCCTGACATGCTACTGACACGAGAACTATATACCGCAAGGAATGTCAGAGGTACATACGCAGACCCCAGGTTCAAGAGAAGCGGTCTGGCCTCAACACTACTTAAAACACATACGGTCTTCTTGAAAGTAGTGGAAGAAACGCGCCGGACGGAAACAGGTAGAAAAAAAAAAAGAGAGAAAAACTTGCAGGATTAATATCTGAAGGAAATTCTTACAGGAAATGAACATGAATATAACATGCTTTCCATCACAACGACATGCATCCCTTCACTGTTTTATAGCAAGTGTAAACCTTAGGTCTCCAGCCACGTCTTTATTACTCTTGATGTAGAAGGATGATACAATAATGCATACTTGCTCCCTTAAAGATGCAGGCGACACGGGTTAATTAGTGTTGGTAAGTTACCGCAGCGTGGCCAGGGCGGGATCACTGGCCGAGAAGGTTGCATAATACACCAAAATATTACGATTATAACTGATTAACTGAATTATCCAATTACTCAATTTTGGAGATATCAAGAACGTTGCTCTAAGCAACGTGTTCTGGAAGCTTACTGCACGCGTCAATAATGTCGTTGGTGAAGATATATTTCGTAAACTTCACATTAACTGAGTGACCTCTTTTAAGATTTAGTCCATTCCTATCCTAGCAGTAGTGCTGGCGCGACTATCAAAAAAAAAAAAAAATGCAATATCGACGTTGTTGAATAATTTTTAGTATTTTAAAACATTCCATTAATTTGTCTTAGGGACGCCTCTTACTGGAAGAGAACAAGGCTAATTCTCGTAGTCTGTCCTCATATAGTTTGTTACGCAAGAAGGGACTCAATGTAGTTGCTCTCAGCTGCTGTTTCCAATTCAAGAATAACTTTCCATAA